>NW_026267213.1:1074571-1077955 GCF_000697945.3 Frankliniella occidentalis | reverse complement strand
ATGGTTCATAAGATACTGAATAAACCAAATTTGTATCATAGACTTCAACTTCAACAATAAACAAAGTCAAGCGTTTGGCATGATGATTTTTTCAACTCATACTTCCTGTTCACGTAGTTGGGCTGTTTGGCACAAAATATCAAATGAACCAGAGTCCTTAAGAGAAACAAAAAACAAAAAAACATTTGAAACATGGTGACATTTTATTTTAAATGATTTTTATTGAAACAAAAAAATGAATACACATAACTCACCTGTGATATAATAGATTTGATGACTCTTATTCTGATTTTCATCGTTCTACATTTCACTTCATGGCCAAGACTTCTTATTCTCACTCGACATCAGACATCTGAGCTACATCTAAAACAGAATACTATGTGAGAGCTCAAAGTGTGTTGCCAAAACCAAACAAAAAAAACAGGCTTTGATGTAACTCTGGCCGGAATAAAGAATGAAACGACTTGAAAAACCACTAAAATGTTATTCAGCAAATGTATAATTCTTTACCATGAGATATGATTGCATTGTGAATGTACATCTCTGATGGGTTTATAGCTTCATTGAGAGCGACAATTAATACATTGAATCTATCTTACCATCATTAATCGTCTCAGTTGGAGCAGTCCTTATAGTTTTAAAAATTTGTCATCCAGCTTTCCTACAAAGATACACAAACATTGTTGAGAAAACTCTGGATGTATCTTAGACAAGAAAATGAAATCGCATCTTATATTGCAGTACTTACCTACATTATTATGATTGGTGATGATCGGGATTCCTTAACGTTTTGATTCGCTTGCTTATAGTTAAATATACTTTGATCAAAAGTGAGATGGGACACAGTTCATATGGAATCACTCTGTTTTTGACAAGTACCTCACTCACTATGGTAAGATTTGGAGAGAAACCATCCGACATAAAGTAGCCTGGAACCACACTAGATGTTTAATGGACATACTGATCAGACTAACATCTAATTAAGATTATAATACTTACTTGGATTGGTTTTATGTAATCTCACTGGATTTCAGCATACATTCAATAGGGAACTTGCAGGGCCCTGGAAGGTAGCCACAAATTTTAGGTTTCACAAAGCTACAATACTGATAATGTTACCAGTAAAGAGTGAGAGCTAGCTTCACTTTCACACTGAATGTAACTAGTAAATGGTCAAATAAATCTGGAAAGAGATTAAATAAATTAGAGGCAATTCAAAAAATGGTTTAATGAAGCAAAAAGAATACCAAAATTTTAAACCTCACATGTATACTTATAAGAAAATAAAAACCGTAGCTAATATTGCGCTACTTACATTGATGTGATTGATGATGATCGGGATTGTAGGGCTTCAACGTTTCCATTTGCTTGCTTTCAGGTAAATAAACTTCAATCAGAAGTGGTACTGCACACAGTTCATTGAGAATAACTCTGTCTTCGACAAGTACCTCACTCACTGGACAGACTTAGACCATCCAAAGTCCCATACATAAAGTAGCCGCCTAGAACCACGATAAATCTATATTAGACACACTGATCATGATCAGACTTAGATAAAACTAAGATTATGATACTTACTTAAATATCTTTGATGTATTGTAACTAGATGCCACCATACATTCAATAGGGTACTTAATTGACTCTGGAAGGCAGTCACGAATTGGGGTAATGTCAGTTTCAGATAACCACTATAGTGATGAGGTTATCTGTAAACAGTAAGAGTTTACTTTAACATTGAGAATAATACAAATTAATTAATCGAGGGAGCGAGAGCATTTATAATGACAAAGCAAACTTCCAAAACAATGGAGAAAAAAAAAACCTTTGTGCTAAAATTACCAAAAGTGAGGTTACAATGTTCAGAATGATTCAAACTTGAGCAATTGCTGACTGTGAAAGTACAAGTGAAGTTGCGCATACAAATCAAAATAAGACATTGGCCTTTGGAAAGTAAATCACAAAGATTGAGAGAAAAGACGCACTTAAATATGTGCAAAACTTGAAATGAGCCTGATAGTACGAACTATAGGTTACCATTACTTTGAAAAGTTAACATATTTAATGTGCAATTTGGCGCTGAGAATCACACCAGTGCCTCAGAAATAGACTTGAACAGAAGTTAGGGTGGAAATAGCACGATCCAAAAACTGGGCGTAAAACAGAAAAGCGTATGTCTACAAATGCACAAAAATCCACATTCGATACCTGTTGACCGTTGCCAGAGCACTCATCTAATCCACATAAAATTTCGCTGCAAGGCATGATGATGTGTTTTTTGCATCCAATCCAAAGTTGTAAAAATTAAGCAGCAAATTAGAATACTAAGGCTTGACGTGTACGCTCAGCCTAACTAACTGGGCCAAGCAAGCCTGTAAGGGTCCCCGGTGCGGGCAAGGGGGAAGGGGCGCGGGAAGGGAGACGAGGGAAAGGAGGAGGGGGAGCAGGAAGGAGCAAGGAGCAGAGCGGGTAGATCTAGCGGCAGACAAAGACGCGACTGTGGCGCGCTCCCGGCGAGCGATCGCGGAACTCGAAACACTCAGGCATTCCCTTGAACAAGAACGTTCATGTCATACCTCGCAAAAGCAAGGAAACGGCAACCTAAATTTAACCATCCTTACACACCGCTTTCGTGCTGCGGGATGACCACCACCCTCAAACCCCTCACCCCCTACTGCACTCCCATAAAACCAAATGGATCTCGAAGATCCGCTGCTCGTCAGGAGTCAATTTCAAAATATAATACAAAATGTTCAAAATAATTGTAGGAAGTGAAATCTCCTAGACATTTTGAGCTACAGGTAACAGATTTGGAGTAAGTTCTTACTTCATGATTGCCTTTTATAGAACCAAAAGCAATGGGTTCTTTTTCAAAATAGAAATGAAAATGATGCTCAACTCCAAGAACAAATATTTCAAATTATAATTAAGAAAAAACAACACATTTTATAAGCAATGACTTTTATTTGGACTTGATTCTAACAAAGATCTTACTTATGTGGCACAGTAAGGTCATAGGCTTTTTTAATTTCCTCTTCAGTGTTTCCCTCTCTAGCAATGACAAGGTAACTCCCATTACCATGGTCTTTTGATGTGGAAACAATGTTGCCAAAACGCGATATGAATGTCACATGTTGTACAGGGAGGTAATCCACATGTTCGCCCAGGAGGTCAGCAGTGTATGCATCCAATATAACAACGTCATCTAGAAAGTACGGCAGTCATAAAACAAGAGGCAAGGAGTTTAAGAAAACAAAATGGTGTTGGACACACATTACCTGTTATCTTTTCAAAAGCCTCTAACGCAAGACTGAGCATGGGCGGATCACTCGTGTCTTCCTCTTCATACTGGCGATCAATGTCATTCCCTAGACAAAAATAATAATT
>NW_026267213.1:1073194-1073933 GCF_000697945.3 Frankliniella occidentalis | reverse complement strand
ATTATTTTGATTACATACCTTTAATTTTCTTGTACCTCTTAGTGTTCCCAACTTGATTTTGCTTGTGCTTCCTAGCGTTTCCACTTTGTTTTCTACCTGCTGCTTTAAAAAAGGAAATTAACAGATTAGATTAAAACTAGCTTCACAGATAGAGAAATATTATAAGACGATTGTCACAATGGGTAAAATATTACATTTCCTCTCCTCTGCCGCCTCGCGTTGTATGTATTGCATTGCACATTTTCTTATTTCTTCCATCTTTTTGGGCCCAAACGACCCCTTGGGGCGCCCTCTTCCCCGACGGGGTGCAATCCCCGCTGGTTTTTTTTTCGGTCTCTGTTGTGTGGCCTGCTGAACATCCCTCCCCTATGGAGGAAAAGAAAGTGGCATCAGTGATGAAACAAACTACAAATAATGGTTTCCACTCATGACAAATCAATAAGTAATAGTTCAGGTTTGGAAAGTAAAAGCACATCATACATTATTAAAAAATGTATCAGGTGAAGAAACAGTACTAATGAAAAGACTTGAAAGTACATAATCCATGGTCATTGATTTGTGCCACTCACTAACATCAAATCAAGCAAAACACATATCAGTAAATTAGAATCACAATTAATTAGTTTTTCATGCAGAGCAAAAGTAAGATACTAACTGTAGCTTCACCACGAACAAAGAGAACAGCGGGATCCTTGTTTTCCAGTTGTTTATTCTACAGAAAAAAAGAGATGAAGAATAG
>NW_026267213.1:1072731-1073144 GCF_000697945.3 Frankliniella occidentalis | reverse complement strand
TTGACTACGAGAAAAAAAAAAAGACCACAGGTTTAGAAGTATTATTGTGCCAGTTGGAAACTCTGTAAGTATTTTGAATGAATCAAAGCTGCTCCAAAATGAAAATGGGTTATAGAGAAGAAAGCAAGTACAGATGCTAAGTAATCACATGCTGAGTTATAATCCATGAAAAGAGATAGCAGATCATAGAAAAGCAGGAGAATTACTTCAGAATGTCAAGCATGATAGCTCGGACATTTAGGGCATTATCACTCTTTCTGTCAAGTTTCGGAATCTTAGGTCCCATTGTACACATATATGTAAGAAAGACTGAGAGCAATACCTTATTCGCGACTGAATCACCATTTCCACAAAACATGGAGTTAAACTTGTCACGATTGTTTGTTTTAGTTTCCTCTAAGCCTTCATTCAAT
>NW_026267213.1:1065038-1072196 GCF_000697945.3 Frankliniella occidentalis | reverse complement strand
GTCCACAACTTAAAGAAGTCTTTGAAGGTACAGATTGCAGAGAAGGTATATTTGATGAAATTGTGTTAAAAGAATAACTTTCTTGAGCGGCGGAATATTGGCCAGTCTGTGATGAGACAGTAAAAAGAATAAGCCAGGGGAACTAGTCTGAAAGCCCAAGCAATATAGTTCAGACATTTAGGGCATCATCAGTAGCTCTGTCAAGTTTCAGAATCTTAGGTCCCATGAAATACATAAATGTACAAAAGACTTATTCACAACTCAATCCTCATTGTCAGAAAACATGGATACTACAACAATTGGAGGTCCTTCACGAATCTGAACAATAAACCAAAGAACTGGAAAATCAAATGGCTGGAAAATCATGATTTACTTATACTTCTCAGATTACCCACAAAGCTGAGTGAAAAGCTAAGTGATAACTAGAGTGGCCAGAGAGGGAGGAGGAAGTACAAATACTATACCTTTTGCACAGAAGAGTTCTCAGTCTCAGATGGTGGAGAAGACGATGGGTGGTGGGAACCTCTTTCCATCGTATTAGTATCACCCTGAGAAAAGAAGGCGGATTTGAAATAACAGATGACACAGCTTGTTTTTTTTCTTTTGACCAAAACACAATAAGGTAATCTTTTCATGCAAGAGTCTTTTCTCTTTTTGACCAAAACACAATAAGGTAATCTTTTCATGCAAGAGTCTTTTTCTTTTTGACCAAAACACTATAAGGTAATCTTTTCATGCAAGAGTTTTGAATTAGTACCTTAGGTGTGACATAATTGGAAGAACTGTCCTGCATATGGTGCCCTGAATGGGATTCATCCCGACTTTCCTTACTTTCGGGGGCAGATGATTTGGACAGGGTTTTCAAATTACTTCCAAAAGATGAACTAGTTTGGTTCCTCTCCTGTTAATGAGATAGAAAATACAAATCTAAATTCATTGTCAGGATATTAAAAACACCACCTGGTTATCTTACAACCTAGCTACATGTTATATATTATTAACAACAAATATAGACAGATGGTTCGACTTTATCCCGAAAAAAATTCAAGGACATGACGTTTGGTACAAACTGTCATTTTAGACATGGATCGTTCCCACTAATCCTGACATGCAATTGTCTTGATGCGGTACCTTAAGCTGGTTGAAGTTGGAGGCATACTCCGTAGCACCCTTATTGGGAGGTACTTCATGATCGAACAACATAGAAGCAGGGTCAGATTGCAGAGGAGGCACATTTGATGGATTTTTGTTAATAGAATTACTTCCTTGAGATGCAAAATATTGGCCAGCCTGTGATGAGGCAGAAAAAAGTTCATAATCAGTGTCCGAAATGCTAAGAATGACATCTGGTTATTCTAAAACACTATAAATCTCAAAAATCTTTACAGTTAGTTAACATAGATCTCAGAAGAGTGGTGAGACAGAAACAAAAACAAAGGTTTGATGCAAACTTTCATTTCTGACATAGACAATTCACACAAATAGTTTTGTGCAACTCTTTAATTGATGTACCTTGAGTGTGGACAAGTTGAAGGGCTTCATCATACTATCGCTTTGGAATGGTCCACAACTTAAAGAAGTCTTTGAAGGTACAGATTGCAGAGAAGGTATATTTGATGAAATTGTGTTAAAAGAATAACTTTCTTGAGCGGCGGAAGATTGGTCACTCTGTGAGGAGAAAGAGAAAAGTTCAAAATAAGAGTCGAAATGCTGAGACGAACAGGGAACTTAGTATAGCTCAAAGTACCTGACACCCAGAATAACTGGAAGGTCCCCTCTCAGCTGTATCACACACAGGCGGCTCAGCGTTTTGTCCAGAAATATTTCTTGCCAGTTTAATCAACTCCTGGTAGTTGTCGTCATCAGTACTCCCTGGGGTGGAATCATATTGCCTTACCTGTGAAAAAATAACAATGTTAACTCATGGTCAAAATCACTACAATTATAAACCAGTCGATGTATATTGACCAAGCAGTATGTATGTACATTACATTTAATACAAAATGGTGCAAAATGTAAACAAGAGGCATGCATTAAAGTTTTTATTTTAACCAAAACACAATACGCTAATCTTTTTCAGCCAGAGTCTTGTATATAGTACCTTATGAGTGACAAAATTGGAGGAACTGTCCTGCATATGGTGCCCTGAGTGAGATTCATCCCAATAAGTCTCCTTATTGTTGAGGGCAGGTGATTTGGACCATGTTTTCAAATTACTTCCAAAAGATGAACTACTTTGGCTGCTCTGTTAATGAGATAGAAATTACAAACATAATTCATTGTTACAATATTAGAAGTACCATCTGGTTATCCTACAACCTGCCATACTACATCTTATATATTATTAATAAAAACTGTAGACAGATGGTTCAACTTAATCCAGAAAAAGATTCAAGGGCACGACGTTTAGTGCAAACTGTAATTTTAGACATGGAACGTTTCCACTAATTGTAACATGCAACATGCAACAGTCTTAGATGTGGTACCTTGAGCTGGGTCAAGTTGAAGGGGTACTGCATACGAAGGTTCTTGGTAGGTACTTCATTACCAGAAAAAGAAGACTTGAAAGCAGGGACAGATTGCAGAGGAGGTAGGTTTGATGAATTTGTGTAAATAGAATTACTTTCTTGAGCTGTAGAATATTGGCCAGTCTGTGATGAGACAGTAAAAAGTTCACAGTCAGTGTCCGAAATGCTAAGAATGACATCTAGTTATTCTAAAACACCATCAAATCTCAAAAATCTTTACAGTTAGTTAACATAGATCTCAGAAGAGTGATGCCACAGAAAAAATAAAAATATAAGGTTGGTGCAAACTTTCATTTTTGACATAGACAATTCACAAAAATAGTTAGGTGCAACTTTTTGATGTACCTTGGGCCTGGACAAGTAGAAGAGATTCTTCGTAGGACCCCTTTCCAATGATTCATCATATGAAAAAGTCTTAGCAGGAAGAGATTGCGGAGGAGGCATATTTGATGAAATTGTGAGAGTATTACTACTTCCTTGAGCTGCAGAAGATTGACCACTCTGCGAGGAAATAGAAAATGTTCAAAATCATTATGGAAATGCTATAACATCTGGTTTATTCTACTACACTGTAAAATCTCAAAAACCTAAAGAGTTAGTTAAAAAAACAAAGATGAAAAAAAGCTTGATAAAAATATTAAATTTTGTCATCGACAATTTATGTTAATTTTTTTATGCAACAGTCATGGATAGAATACCTGATGTGATGTCAAGTCCAAGGCGCTATCCTCCATATAGACCTTCGCATGTGATGGATCAAATGAATTACCTCCTAGAGCCGAAGAAGATTGGACAATCTAAGGGGGGAAATACAAATTGTAAATCATTGTCCCAATTACTAGAAGTATAATTGTTGTATACGAGTCAGATAGATAATTGAAATAGATCTTAAGGTTAAAGAATCAGCAAAACACATTCTGAGCTGGATCCTACTCAGCTTACTTCTTTGACTATATTAAATCGGATAAATTTCCAACTCACCTTCTGCTTAGTTTTGTTCATTTGTGTTGAGGGCTTTGCAATATGCTTCCTCTTTTTTGACACAGAATGATAGTGAACTGGAGGAAAGTAGGGACGAGGCATGTGGGAATGTGGGTACAATAGGGGTGCCGCATAAGGTCGATTTGGATGTACTTGATACTGAATCGGAGAAGGGTAAGGGTGGTAATGGAAGGGTGGATGATATGGCCCGGAGGGGTAAAGGTGTGGGGCACATGGAGGATAGGGAGAATGAGGTGAAGGTTGAGTTCGGAATCGACGATTGTGCTTCCTTTCAGGGTGTTGATAATTCTGTTTGGGGGGTTTGGGTTTGGGGTGACTACTTTTAGCCCTCCTTGGCATCTGCAAAAAACAAAAAAAAAACAGTGCGGTTACTAAAACAAATTATGACTTGCATGCAAATCAACTGCAACATCAATAAGTCAAAGTACAATTAGCATTTGCAACAACATCGCTTTAAGAAAACTGCCCACATTGAAAATAAATATGAACGTGAAGGTTCAATAAACAAACTAGTGGTAACAATATTAATTACGTATAGAAATGTTCAGTAAAGAAGCAATGCCACTAGGACATATGACTACAATGAACTCAAAAGGTGTCATTTTGGAGTCCATGTTGTAATTGCATGTTTCTTTATCAAACAAAAAAATTATCGTTGAATGAAAATTATGGAATAGTGTAGCCTTTTTTACTAGGGCTGGTTTTAGAGAAAAGCAATAAAAAAAAAACAACAGTAAAATTGCTGTCATACGGTTACCTCATTTATTATCCTCAATGAAAAAAGACAGTTTTCTTGACATCTTTTACATTCGGCTAGCAAAAACGCAATCCAAAGAACTTCAACTTGTTCAAAAAAGCGTTTCCACATTTACTACCAATTGACTTTGGCAAAAAACGTCCGTCGTATCGACCAGACTTCCCAAAAATTGAACACCAGCCCCACTAATAAATTGTTCGGCCGTAAAGCAGGAAAACGTTGGTGTGGAGGATGTCTCCTTTTTTCATACACTTACCTTAGTTTTTATTTTTAGCAGCGAGGCTTGAACGTTCGCCGAAACTCTAGACTCCTATCTTTGCCTGAGTGCTGAGCTGAGAGAACAAAGGAGTCAAACAGCAGAGTGATTGCCGACAGCAAAGTACCCGCCTCCATCCAGGTTGGCCATAAGATGCAGCTGATCATTCATTGTATTATTACGGGAGTGCAACGGCACATACTGAAAATAAAAGCATGATTAAACATAGAGGAAATTTTAAGTGATAAATGATGAGTTAATTAGGCTTGACTTTAACTTGTTTATTAGTTTAAATCTTGTCAACGTGAGCGGGTTGGCAGCACTTTTAAAAAGGGCATTCCATCGAATCGGGGAGCAAAAAACAAAAGCCGCTCTTGGCGCGCGGCGCTCCACCGTTTGTTTGTTATCAGTGGTACACTTTCATGTCTAAGCCAACGCGCAAGGTTTGGTCGTTTTTGAGTTTTTAGCTCATCCAAGTTTTTCTTAAAGCTTAACCCTCTTCACACGTATAATTAGAACTATATACCTATTTTAAGTTTTGGAGGTATATTTAAAGTTTAAATCTTTCGACAATTCATTCAAAATATTCTCTTTCTTAAAGTTCGTCTTATTTGAGGTATATATCCTGCTTCTTGAGTTAGTCATTATCCAATATGAAGCAAAACATACAATGGGTGATATGGCTCATTTTCTGGTAAGACTTTTTTGCTTCTTTAGGCTTATTGAGGAATTTAGCGTTGAATTTGCTGTGAACTGAAGTCGATTTGATTGCAGTCTGCTTATACTAACGTCTCGATTGACAAGAGGAGTGGTCAGACTCATCCAAGAAAAGGGATTTAGAGAAGAAACATTCTTCTATCACCTTGGGGACAATGGCCATGCATACCACTTCAACAGGCAGTATAAAAATTCAATCTACTTCAAGTGTATGAAATATGACACACTAAATTGCAAAGGTAGGGCAATTCTGTACGACATGGGCGCTGGCTTCACTCACAGAGGAAACCACAACCACCCCCCAAACCCTGACCTGGTGGAGGAGAGAGCATTCCACCGGCAAGTGCTTAATGATTGCAGAGAGCAAAAATGGGTTTCCTACCGTCAAATCCTGGACAACCAAAGGTCAAACCGAAGGTAAATATTGGAGGGAAAATATCTTTGATACAAAAACAGTACTACTGCTGTCATTTCAGCTCTCCTATCCTGCCACATACTATAGATATAAATTGAGAACTCAACCCAATATGCCTAGTCGCTTTAACAAAGCAAATATTTTTGCAGATACAGTAGGAGAGTCCGGGCAAGGATGACTCTTCCAAGACTCAGGTCATCAATGAGAAGAGCAAGACTTGAAACATACCCTGAGATTCCTCAAACATTGGAGGAGCTGTCTGCGGCATTGCTGGACGTTAATAATGCCCATATCATACAAACTGAAGGGGATGATTTCATTTACGCCGGATCAGTGACCGCCAGAGATGGGAGCCATCATGTCATCTTCATGTCGGAGGAGCAGAAGTGGATACTAGGTGAAGCAGAGGTGCTCCATGCAGATGGTACATTCAAATCAAGACCTGCAACACCAAGAAGTAGTCAATTGTTTTGTATTGTCACCACATGGGAGACTCATGTAAGAAGTTATAATTATAAATTACACAAATTTAATGTAAGTTTGAAAATTATAATCAATACCATTGTCCCTTTTTTGGTTTTTTAAACAGGTGGTTCCTCTTTGTTGGGTCCTCATGGAAAGGCGCACAATCTCAGCCTACAGGGCTGTTTTTCAGTTCCTGAAAAACCAAACTGCTATAAATCCAAGGAAGATCATCACAGATTTTGAGTATCCCCAGCAAAGAGCATGGCAAATTGAATTTCCAAGTATGTTTTACATATTTCTTGTAGTACATCTACTACAGCCACCAACTATTTGAAATAATACATATCATTACATCTCTCATTGAAACTGGTCTTTTTCTTTGCTAGGAGCTTCAATCCAGGGATGCCTGTACCATCTATGCAGCGCCTTCATCAAGAAGTGCAAGAATTTAAGATTGGTGAGGTACATGCGTCATTTTCCTGATATTAAAAAAGTGCTCATGAAAGCAGTAGCAATTTCTTTACTGCCATCACAATATTTTGAGCGGGCACTTCAAATTATCAAGGGAGATATACGAAGGCGGAATGCCGTTGTTTATTACCTCATGCGTGGCTTTTTCAACTATGTCAATGATGAATGGATTGCCAACAACAGGCGAAGAGGCTGGATGTGTTTCTTCAACAAAGCAGACCGCACAAACAATGCGTGTGAGAGCCACAACCGCATGCTCCACAACAAAGTTGGTGCTCACCGCCCAAATGTGTGGCAATTCATTGAGGCCCTGAAGGTCCTTGAAAACAATGCCATTCTTGACGTTGAAGCAATAAGTGGAGAAGGAGTGGAAGTCTCTAGGGCCAGAAGGTGGACCTCAGTTGTAATGGACGCACGGCTGCAAAGATTATCTAGAAATTTAAGAAGAACCATTTTCAGGAATAGGGATTATGCAATTAGAAGTTTCTTGAACAGGGCAAGCCACATTAACCATAGAGTTGTAAATAACTTACTTCCAGAATAGCTG
>NW_026267213.1:1063092-1063759 GCF_000697945.3 Frankliniella occidentalis | reverse complement strand
GCCCTCCTTTCTATCCACCTTTCTATCCACCCTCGCGCCCTCCTTTCTATCCACCTTTCTATCCACCCTCTCGCCCTCCTTTCTATCCACCCTCACGCCCTCCTTTCTATTCACCCTCACGCCCACCTTTCCATCCAACCTCTCCTCGCCTTCCTTTCCATCAACCCTGTCGCCCTTCTTTTTATCCATGCTGTTGCCCTCAATTTCAACCACCCTGTCGCCCTCCATACCCCTCTCATTCTGCCCCTCCCTTCTCATGTTCTCAATTCCCCTCCTGCGCTCATTCTGGATTTTCTCATCATTTCAACCCTCATACGAGATCAGTGTCCACCCAAACTCGACTGGAACGTCCCACCACTGGCACGGAGATTAGTACCCAAACTGGTACTGAGACTGGTTCCCAAATAACTAGCAGGGCTCTGAGTTGCAGCTCCATCATCGTGGTCAGCACAGATTCAATTAATCATGTAAGTATGTGCCCCATTCTGTATCATTTGTGCATCAGTCCCACTTATTCAATATTAACATGTAAACTTGGTGTGCTGCTAGGACAAAACAGTGTTCACTTTCGAACACCAATATGTACTTCCCCGAAAGTCTGAACGGCAGCAGAAGAAGCTAAAATCTGATAATGACGAGAGGAAGACTTGAAGTATTCCCTGGGATT
>NW_026267213.1:1058232-1063042 GCF_000697945.3 Frankliniella occidentalis | reverse complement strand
GAAACAAAAAGTTACTTTGTGTTTTTGTCTTCCTTAAATTTGTTGTACTTAACATCCTCTCTTTGGGATGTACCGTTTCAACCTAGCTCAGTACTAGGGACTGAGAGGTGTTACGGTCTTGTTAAAAACATGACAAGACGCGTCTCGAGATGGCGTGTTTTCACATGTGTTACACAGCAGCGCAGCGCCTCTCAGTGGCCCACAAATAACGTACGAATATTTTTTACCAATTCTCCCCTAATTGCACCCATGCAAGCTTTCATAGCAACTGATAGGTAGGCAACATCTTGCCTGCAATGCATGCGTGTATTGCAGGTTGGTATATCCTGAGTCTCGCAGGCGCCAAACTCTCCCGTACTTTGCTGAATGGCGCCGGCGGGGGCCAGGGCCTCGGCCAGGCCGGCTGCGCGCTGCTGCAGGAGACGACTTCGAGCTCACGAGGCGCAGCAGCTCTTCCGCGTCCACCTGAACACGGCGCTCACAGGTGCAGCTGGGGCCGCGCGGCGCCGGCGGGGGACAGGGCCTCGGCCAGGCCGGCTGCGCGCTGCTGCAGGAGACGACTTCGAGCTCACGAGGCGCAGCAGCTCTTCCGCGTCCACCTGAACACGGCGCGCACAGCCGGAGCTGTGGCCGCGGCATCAGTTCAGTTTCCTCCTCGCGCTCGAAGGCGGCCGGCCTCGCGGGCGGCGGCAGCGTAGTCGTGCAGCAGACCCCTAATGAGATCTATTTGGTTTCATGGAAGTGGAATGAAGTTGAAGTTGAAAGCAGGGGGTGGGGTGGGATAACCGCAGCGCGAACCAGTGCGAACAGCAGTCGAGAGGACTTCCCTAGCGGACGCTGCTGAGGTTGAGACCACCGACGGACTCACCACATTTGCAGGTTGCTGACGGGTTAGTATAGTAGTTGTCTAGTTTACGCTTCCTAACGGGTTCATCAGCCTGTTGCCGTACATGTAGAGCAGCCCGATGCCTGTCATATTGGCGAGCGCTACGTACGGCACGTTGGTGGTGGTCGAACGTATCAGTCGTCGCAGCGGAGCGGAGAGCCTCCTCCCGCAGGCCCGCCAGAGCGCGTTGGCCGAGAAGCCAGTCAAGGTCGTTGCCCGACGCGTCCAGCACGATTAGGGTGAGCACGGTGTAGGTCTAGTCGTTTTGGCCTCAAGTTTGATTCCGTGCCAGGCTCGCGAGCCCCGCCTTTGAGCCGGCGCAACGAACACTTGTGCAAGTTGAGGTACTCGAGCACCAGACCGAGCGCGAACAACACGCCCTGCGCCAGTGCGGACAGCACGTTGTCGGGCAGATCCAGCGCCTTGAGCTGCTGCAGCGAGGCCGACTCGATGTCGCGCAGCCCAATGTTAACCAGGTTGAGGCTCCTCTAGCTCGCGCAGCTCAGCGATCATGACCAGCCTTTAAGCTCCTACTTTTCAAAGCACGAGCAGCATTGAAGTTTGCAGACGAGAAATGGAGAGGAAAAGTGTGACCTTTGGCTGGTCTGGCTATAAAGAGGCTGCGGCTATGTTATATATGCTCCCTGGTTCCGCTGCTGCCGGCGCCATCGAGAGGGCTCCTTGAGGACTCCGCCAAGGCCCTTCGGCTCCTATGGCAGGTGGCAGCTCCCGAGAGTCAACCCCCCACCCACAGTAAATTTTGAATCTGTAACTCAATGGAAGTGCGCAGACAGCTTCGTCGCCTCCAGTTTCCCGTCTGTTCCGTTTACAGTATATTGTGAGGGTGCCCGTCAGCAGGAGCCACCAAACTTTCTCTCCTCTGCGCTTGCATTACCGGCCCCATGGCCCCCTGCACTCCTCTCGCTGGGCAGCCGTGGTACAGTGGTGCCAGATGGGTTGCCTACCGCCCAGGCACCGGTCGCTCGCTGCTAATGAAGTGAACAAACTTCGCCTGGAGAAAGAAAAAAGTCCACCACGCAGGAATCATGAAAGCAGATGATCTAAATTCAAGACCAGTGTCAATTGTTCTAATTTGCCCCGAAATGTGGAAGGAAATTTACAGCAGGAGCTCAAGGGTGAGATAGCCCCCTCCCCCCTGTATATACACTAATATCCATCCACTGGTTCGCTCCTTCGTCTGACAGGAATAGCTGTGGACACATTAAACTCTATTCGTGTAGTTAGTAGTGTTAGTTATAATATTACATGTATCATCTTCTAATAATACACTGTTGTTTTAAATCATTGAGCAACTATTTCAGTGTCTGGCGTCTTACGCTCCAGACAACGGGTAGCTCGACGTAGTTACAGCTTCGCGACCTAGTGCATCTTCGTGAACTGCTTTTGGTGCCCCCGAGGTGTCACGAGGGTACGTTGTGCTATATCCAGTTGGGAATTGGTCGTTTCCACGCTCAGCGCAGCGTGCGCTCACGCCGGCGCGAGGTGGACGAAGGGCAAGGTGCTGAGAGGCAGCTGCGATTCCGAGCAGCGTTTTCTCGTGCCCTCTCTCTCCCACCCAGTGACGGTGTGCAGTGAGTGCGACAAGGACGGAAGTACGAAAGCGCTGTGCGGAATCGACCCCAGCCTCCCCTCTCGCCCGCCCCGCTCACGCAAGCATGATCAGCGTGAAACCGGCAAAATTCTTAACTGGATACAACATTGGGCGCCAAGCGTTCTCTGGTCAGGTCGCCGGCTTCACACAGCTGCTGGGCGGGTTGGCCTATCCAGCGCGTAACAGGCGCTATGAGTAGCGCCGCGAGTCGCTTCGCCCAGAGGGAAAAGAAACACTCCTTCTGTAGTTGTGTTCTTTGAAAAGGGTAGGACAACTAAGACGCTCGAACTGCTCCAGCACTAACGGGCCGACACAGGAGCGGGACAGTGGCTCGGGCCCCTTGCCACGTTCCGCCTTTGTTCTTATTTGTACCTGTTTGTACTCGGCGCTCGCTTGAAATACCCGCCTATCACGCCGCGTCGGCCGCGGCCCTCACGGGATGACACATGACACTCAACATTGTACCTCAGCCTCTTGGTGCACGTTGCCTACGTACAGGCGCATGTTAATTTAAGGTGACGCATCGTCAACTCCCACCGAAACTGTTTCCGGTACCTCGGCGTGGCGTGACCTGCTGGCATAGTTCATGCAGTGTGCTGGTCTGGGCCTCCTCGCCTTTTCATTGCCCCCCCCCCCTTTCCATTCGGAGCCCATTACGCAAGTGGTTCGTGTACTTCCCCTACTCGGCTGCGGTGGCTGCGGCGCTCAGCCGGTTCATGCGTCGGGCCGTGCGCTGACCCCCCCCCCTCGTTCTCTACATGCTCCATCAGACGGGTGCAACGGTAGGCGAGAGGCCTGGTACTCTGGTACCCGCGGGCAGTTGTCGGCTCGGTCAGCAGGACCATCTGGCTCACGAGTCCCTTCTTCTTACTATCACTCCACGACGGCGAATGGCTCGTTTTTCCCTCAGAATACTATCGCCTATCGCCATACGTTTCTCTTTTGAGGCACTACTGCATGTCTGCGGTCCCACCGAATAGGAAGCAGACATCCCATTTACTTGAAGAGTCAAAGTGGTTGCATATCTCACAGGCGCGCCGTCCGCTGCAATTCAAAGCTTGGGAAATAAAAGGGCACGACAGCAAACGTGTACTGATTACTACATTTATTTCATGTATTTATCTTCTCAAACACCCAAGGAGACTGTTCTACTCGACGAACACTACTCGTCTCATCTAGTCGGGCTGCAGCTCGGTGATCTGAAACAGAAAACAAAATATGAAAGGCAGACAACTATATATAACATTCTTTTTTTGTTTTGTTTTTGTTTTTGTGTGTGTGTACGCTACCAAGCCGTGAGCATATTGTTTGCAAGGTGACAAGGCAGTAATGGGCCACACACGTAAGAGTGATGCTGAGTGATGAGGGGCTCCCCAAGCTGTTTTGCATCTGCAGAGCAAACCTTACAGCGCACGCGCACGCGGCTGCACTCAGTATTGCGGTCGAGTTTCGGTATCGCACGTTATATCTACGGATTCGGCGCTAGGTACAATCGTCGTGAAGAAAGGTGCAGACGCTAGAAGGCGGTAAGCGTGGGCGTGCAGGTGCGAAAACAAACAAGTTACTTACTCACAACCGTTTGCGGACGCGGTGACTGCGTTGCGCGCGACGCGGGAACTACCGAGTATCCCGCTGAGAAATGACCGTCGAAACGACATCGTTTCTATGTCACTTTCAGCGTTTTGACATTGATTCAGTATCGTTTCGACATGGCATTTCTAACTAGGATGCGAACGCACTTTAATAAGAAACACGAGACCGACACACAGCAGCGTTGCCTTTAAGTCGTCGACGTGATCACGTTACGTCACATGTCGCTAGGTTGTAATTGCGGATGGGCCGTCCACATTCAGCCGCGACCACTCTCGACACGATCACGCACTTCCACACGCTGCACACTGGCGCCCAGAGGAGGTACACGCGTGTGCGACACATGCACCCCGGGGCTGACCACCTTCCGCCGCCGTAGAGTGGCCGCTGGTACGATCTGCTCCCGGGACGCACTTCAAACCAGTAGTTTCATGCTAGAAGACGCCAAGTCGAGCCTAGTGTTTTAAAGACACTTCCTAGTGGCTGAATTTGAATTACCCTAGCAAGACCACACTGGAAATGCAAGTGTGTGAATGTCGCTCACCTGCAGGTGAGCGACATTCCATTCGTACACTTAGGGGGGGAAAGGTGTGAATTTTTCCTAGAATTATTCACACGTTTACCCCCCTAAGTGTACGAATGGAATGTCGCTCACCTGCAGGTGAGCGACATTCACACACTTGCATTTCCAGTGCAAATAAAAACGTTCATGTTTTCAATTT
>NW_026267213.1:1057055-1058182 GCF_000697945.3 Frankliniella occidentalis | reverse complement strand
CTGTTGGTGAGGGTTATTGCCCACCAATGGACATACAACGCTAAATGGAGACAGGATACTCCCCGATCCTGGAAAAATGCGAAAAGTGTGCAAAATTTCCCGAATACCCTTATGCATATCTGCATGTGTGTGATCGTTTTGTCGCACATCCTCAACAGTGCAAAGTTTGTTTGTCGTACTTGTTGGTGTGTAACATTTGGACACTTAGATTTCCAGTGTAGGAGTAACACGAGTGGATGCATAGGCAGGCTCTGAAGGCCTCACTGGTAAAGTACGGGCCCTGGGATGGGCACCACCCTTAACTCTCGGACGGACCAGTACTAGCTGGGACGCAGGGGATCGGCCGAGGCCTAACTGCGTGACCCGAGTTACGGGTGGCTCGATTTCACTATGAACAAGTAGTCATAATCCTTTCTGAAGTTAAATACGATGAACGCAAGAGGAGTGGCGGGAGAACAAGGACATGTTTCCTGCACTGATAAACTAAGTTTTCAACTGCTCAACACTTGTAAGTAGTGTAAGTGTGGAACTGCAAGTTAAATACTTGCAAGTGTGCAATTGCAATTTCAATACATGCAAGTGTGCAACGTAAGTCGCATAGCTACTGGACACCCTAGATTGACAATAGCCCAGCCAGAGGTGAAAATTGTACTGACATTGATGCGTCGATGCGACGTCGAACGAATTCCATTTCTGGCTTGGGTAGATTAGGGGATACAGCAACTTCCGAATGAGGCCCAGTATACACCACGACAACCTAGGGAAAGCTCGGGAAACTTTCAAAATTTCGCGCGACAGAATCGTTTCTGGCGTCTTACTGGCTCTAGTGATGCTTTCCAATGTGCACTGCTGCGCTTCCCTTGCTCTTCTCATTTCGTGCTGTTTGTCATGGCTACGACACAGCACTACGCTGGTTTTCCTATTGTCTATTGGCTACATCCGTGAGGGGCCATGGCCGCATGGGTAGGCAAACTCGCAACACGGCTGTGTCGTAGCCCTGACACGCGGTACAGGATCTACTGTACTCACAAAAGACACCATGCACTGCGAAATATAGTCGTAGGTTTAGAGGAAAATTTTCTATGATCTATGAAGCACTTCGTATCGACTTGAAATCGATCAACAAA
>NW_026267213.1:1052341-1056260 GCF_000697945.3 Frankliniella occidentalis | reverse complement strand
TCCCCTCGCCCCCCCTACGAATACCCACGCCAAAAGCGAACTTTTGACGACCTAAAAGCGTACTGGTGAACCATGTTCGCTTTTGGTACGTCAAGTGCGCAAATCGACACCTATGCGCATAGAAAACGAAGTCGGACGAACTTTCACGGCGCACCTGGGCGTACTCATGGCGTACTTCAATGAACATCGCGGTTTGTACGTCCCGGGTTCGTCAGAGCGGACCTCAAGCATACAAATAGTGAACAATTTTTTCGGCTCGGGCACGACACCTTAAAAATATATATGTGGGTATAAAATCATTAAAGTTGTATTCTGATAAAAAGAGGGCCAAATTTTGTATCAAGTTTTGTAGCCTCTTGCAAAAGCAATAACTTGTAGAGAGTGGCTAGCATGCATGTTATTGCGCACTTCGATCAGCAAAATTGCTGTCTCTACAACAACAACATCATCATCAACAACAGGTCTCGTTCTTAAATAAACTGCTATCAAGCAAAACTTAACTAAGCTATTTTTAACAGTGAGGGGATACGCACATTTTTTCCTTCAAGTGTCCGCTGCTTCTGGGACTTTAGTAAAGCCTGCTCTTATGTAGGACCGTTGCATTCCTCTTCTAGGACGTTTATATGTCTGCACTCTTGGATTTCTAAACTGTTGCAGGAAGGGTATTGCTTCGCGTGTTACAAAATTATAGAAGATGCTTGCTTTGCCTACTGATTTTGTCGATAGAAAGGGTGGACACATGTAGTGTACACGCCAGCAGAAGGCGTGTCTTTTCGCTTTTTACCAAGAGCAATCATAGGAACACCGAACGTCCATCCAGTGCGCCCGTGGCACCCCTGGTTCGAATGCAGCTAGCTGCGATGGAAGTCCACCTGGGGTGGTAGCAGTGTGCCACACCGGGGACATCCCTATCCTCTGCCCCAACCGGTCGAGCGAACTGGCCCGAGTGGACGCTTCCAGTCGGACGACTGCTGAACGGCTGGGCGTGGCGTGGCATTGGAGGACACTCTTCTATGGACCACCCTTTAGGCCTGCTAAACCTGGACCCTTTTTTCCGGTCTTGCCGAAGTTCAAGGTCTGTTTTAGTGCGGTAACGTAGAAAAATTGTGGATGAACACTTCGCACAAGCTCAGTGCACAAGGTTTGATGTGAACACTGGAAAGAAGGTGGTACAATACAATACATTGTAAAGATGCTACTCCACTAATGCCTCTAATGCACCAAAATTAGCGGAAATTGCAACTTTGGGATCAGTAGCACCTTTGTAAATGCACTATTTCACTGACGCCTCAAAAAGGCGTTAGGAAGCATTTTTTCCATTGCATTGAATTGATCTTCTTTTGGATGTGGGTGTGTTGTAAATAGAAAGTTAGTATACAACAGAATAGTTTTCTAGATTTTATACTTTTCCGACCTTCAAACTTCCTCGTACCCTCCCTCTTTTCACTTCCGCCCTGTTTTCGTTTCTCCCCTACCTGCGTTCCTGGCCAGAAGCCTTCATTTTGCCCGAAGGGATTCCTAAGAAAATATTTGGTCCCGGTTGGAGAGCAGACATCTCCGTCGCCTCTCAGCCCCCGCCGGATGGGCTACGTCTAGGAACCCCCGGCAGGATATCCACTGTTCTGTGTTACGCGGGATACTGAAAGCGGAGAAGTGTCTTGTCTGTCCCGAGACATTGTTCAAGAAAAGTCATCTTCTGAATCCCGTTCCAAAGTAGGCCTGTAAATTGTTACCCTGAAAACAAAAGTGAGCACCTGGCACGCACCTAGCACCGTGCAACTTTGGCGTGCACACACTTAAGTGCTGGACTAGAAATTTGAATCCTTAAAAGTGTTCAGCAGTAAATTTGAACACTTGAAAGTCTCTAAAGTGTCATGGCTAACCCTGAAGTTGAACACTTTTAAGTGTTCAACTTTGAGGTTTAACACCGGTAAAACAAATGTTTAATTTTGCACGTCGATTGTTGTTTAACTTCAAGTGTGCATTTTTGGCATTTTCTCGGCACATCGTGGTGTTAAAACTCTTGACACTTCTGAAAAGTATAGCAGCTCTGCACACCATATGGTTCCTTTTCATAGCATGGAACTGTGTGTGTCCAAGTGTGCAGACTTAAACCTTTATTTAACGTCTAAAAGTTGCACACCACGCAAGTGTGCATCTTGAGTTAAACACCAGGTGATGTGCAAAATCATAACTTGCACACGTTGGCCTGCTAATCTTGCACACTTAGTTTACTAGTGAACATTTTTTAGAATTAAAAGTGTGCGACGTAGAGTTGACCACTTGCATGTGTGCACGCCAGTTGCACACCTTATCAGTGTAATTTTGATCCCAAATAAGGAGCATCGAACAGGCGCGCCTGCAAAGAGCCGCGGCTCTATGTTGACAAATACACATTCGACACCTTGACAGCTATAGACACGCTAATTGCTAAGCCGCAGTGACACCATCAGTTACAGCTCATCACAAACGGGCAGCAGAGTGAAAGAGCCCTGCTGGTGTGTGTGGCGGAGCTGCCGCGAGCCCTGCGAGCCCTGCGAGCCCTGCCCCAGACCAGACCCACCAGGCCCCACACGGACCTGGGTCGGACGGGCTGACATTGATGGAATTGTGTCCGCTTGCTGCGCTGTATTGTAGTCGGGGTGAACAGACAAACGGCCGAGCCCCACATTGTGATTGTGCTCCGAATGAAAAGCTGGACGCAATGTGCCGTGCGGCCGGCGTGTCGGGACCGGCTGTCCACGCGCTCAAGAGCGCCAAGCAGCAGCACGCCAGCAACGGTCTGGCGGAAACAACGTGTTCAGGCCAAGGCGTTCGAATTAACAGTGTTAGCGTTGGCTCGGCGCGCACGCTCGCCTTGAGCCAATGCACGCGACCAGACTAACGCGCCTCCCGCTTTCAACTTGGTGCCCCGTAAACCATCGTTATCGCGGACCTCTCTATCGCCTGCACCCCTTCCGTCCCTTTCCTGCCCCCCTTCCCCCCGTCCCCCCTCTCGATTCCTCCCTTCCTCCTCCTACTCCGCTGCTTCTCCTACCCTGTCGCCGGCTCTCCTCTTTTGCAGACAATAACCACCCCCCATTGCAGGCTATTCAGCTGCCTCCCCATACCCCAGCCCCCTCCCTCCCCCCTTTCCGCCACCACCGTCCCTGTCCAACTCTCACCCTGTTATCTGTGGTCCGCACCCTGTTGCTGCAGCTCACCTCACAGACGACATATTAATCGGCGACTTTCTTTATGATGACTTTTTGGGACTTTCCCAAAAGTTGTCATTCACTTATCTGCTGGTTTGTAAACTTTTTCTAGAGATCTGCACGGTTTAGACTGGCTACGATTGTCACTTATTGGATACGTTCCAGTGGGTTTTCGAGGCCTCTGATTGGCTGATTTTCAACTAGAACGTATCCAATAAATGACAATCGTAGCCAGTATAAACCGTGCATGCGTCTTGTTTAGATGTGCACAAGGACACGTCTGTGCCGGGGAAATTGTTTTTTCCCTTTGATATTGCACCCCTTGTGTACCATCGGGGTTCCAATCATACTGATGAATAATGTGTCTCTTGGCGTACACATGCTCAAGCGTGCAAGTGCTCAATACTATGCTGCACCCTTTTCAGTGTTTTACTGGATATTTAAGTACTACACTGTGAAAAAAAGTAGGTAGGTTTACAGGAAAATTTTCCTTGACGCAAGTTGTTAAATGACAATTTGTAATCGTAAAAATACATGTAGCATGTATCGACTTCAAATCCCTTGGCTAGTAAAAAATGTGCTGTCGTAAATTTACAACTTAAATTATAATTCGAATTTACATTTTTTTTAAATTTACGACGATATTTTTCACAGTGTATATATACACTGTTTTACGGTAAAGTTTAACACGTAAAAGCGTTCAACACCAGGGTTGGCCGTGTACT
>NW_026267213.1:1045134-1051676 GCF_000697945.3 Frankliniella occidentalis | reverse complement strand
TATACACTGTTTTACGGTAAAGTTTAACACGTAAAAGCGTTCAACACCAGGGTTGGCCGTGTACTCTTGGACACTTAAAAATGATCCAATTTACTTCTGAACACTTACAAGTGTTTAAATATCCAATCAAACGCGTAAAATTGTGCAACATGGTGTTGAGCACTACTTGCATGCGCACGCCAGTTGAACACTTTATTTATCAGTGCAGCTGTACTATTACGCATATTACTCCCACATCACTGTGACTCCTCGGGGGGTGGTTCAGGCTGGGCGGGAGGTGACGACCTAAGAGCGATCACCGCTCGCCCTCCTGCCCCAACCACCAACGCGCGGGGCGCCACCCGACCCCATCTTTGCTTATATTATATTCCGCCAGCCAATTCCACCGAGCAAGCGCGCGCCGACCCCCCAAAAAACGGCACATCAAAAAATGAGTCTGTAAATGTGTATGTGTGCAATCGCGTGCGTGTGCGGAGTTTGAGGGGGGGGGGGGGTGTCCGCCGGCCACGCCCCGCCACTCCACTCCACGCAGCGCGAGAGACGCGGGATGGGTGTATAGTGCTGCTGCTGTATGGCCATGAATTACGTATCCTTGTGCCAGTCCAGCGTTGCGCGCCTCTGTGTGCGCCAGTCCAGAGAGCGGGGGTGAAGTGTGTGTGGGCGCGCGCGCGTTTGTGTGTGTGGAAGGGGGTGGGGGTGCAGGGGTGCAGTCGCGCCGCCATTAGTGGCAGAAATATGGCTGCGGGCCGCGCCCGCCATGTGTCATCCGGGGCTCCCCCGCGCCGCCTTCCAGATCACGGCCACGCCTCGCCACGCCCCGCAGCCTTCACCAGCCGTGCCGTCGTCAAGAGTGACGGGGGGTGAAGCGGGGGTGAACGGTGTTGTGACTGAGGGTGATCACAAGGAATAACTCCCGATGCATTTTATATTCTCGTACTCCGCACCCCTCGCGCGTCCCCCTCTCTCGCACGGTGGCACGCTGGCACGAGAGAGAAAGTTGTGAAAAATGGTCGCCAAAGCAGGCGATGCATGGGGTAGAGGTCCATTAGCATTCGAAGGGCGTATCACTTTTCGCTTTGGACCAACACGAGGAGTTCACGACAGGCCAGGCCAAAGTCGGATTTAATGATTGTATACGACCAGGGGCGGAGCATCGGCAAAACTAATGGTTCTGCATCTGCACTAAGTGCCAAAATACGAACCCTGCCATTACACCAACTGTTATGTTTAAGAATTTGCCTTTGCTTATTGCAATGTCTTTCTTTGAACCAAATCATAAAAAACCTTGAATAGCTGTGATCTAAAAAGTGCGAAAGCTGAACTCTATATACCCTGCATACACTGCACCACATTTTTGCAGTTGCTTTTCCATCTCTCTTTAGCACAACAAGCGGACGCTCGCCTACTATTTTGCTTTTTGTAGCCGTTGATTCTGCGCAGTTTTTCCTTTGGCTCTGGGCGGGTGGCCAGCTCGCTTGTCACCACCCACTGAAACATGGGCCGACTCGTAAACCATTCGCAGAGCACGGTAGAGGCTTCTATCGGTCACCGCCTCCTTCCATCTCTCTCTCTCTCTCTCTCTCTCTCTCTCTCTCTCTCTCGTCAAACTCTACTGTGCGCAGCTCCCCTATTCTCTCCAATTTGGCCCGCATCCCTTTTTTGGACGGAAAAGTCAGACGGAAAAATGAAAAAATAAAGCGTATAGACGGGGGAGAAAAGAAAGCGAAAGGATGGAGGGGAGGCTGACTAGCAGATGACGGCAGGGGAAGTGCGGCGTCCCGAGAGAAACGGGTTGGAAGGGAGGGGGGTACGAACCCACTCCTTACCTCCGCCGGCACTCCCGCTTTATTTCTTCGATCGTTAAGTGAAACTGGGAAAATAGCGAAAGCAATTTTTAAAATAATGAGTTAGTACAGGATGTCCCATGGTCTGGGTCTCCCCCTTTTTTTTAAATTTTCGGTGTACTTTGCTGCATGGACGTGTGTGTGTCCAGGTTGCCAACTCACCTATCAGGCCTCAGGGTCAGTGATCACGCCGTGCTGAGCGACGTTTGGGAAGGGCACCAGCGCGCCTGTCTGACGAAACAAAGGACGCGGGGTCTATGCATGCATGCAGCACCCTGTGTGTGTTAGTCTCTCAAACGTAGTGCTCGTCGCATGAAATACACTCTGAAAAGTACCGACACGTAAATGCGTAATTTTTTCTTAGGTTCGTTCGGCTCAATACGGGAGCTTGGCGCCTGTGAGACCTAGGGTAGGCCAGCCCGCGGTACACGCATGCACTGCGGGGAAGATGTTGCCTACCCACCAGGCGTTAAGAGAGCTCGCGAAAGGCTGAACTTGGTGGGAGTGGATCGGCGAACGATGGGCGTACTTTCTGGATGATACCTTACGATGGTCGGTTTTAAAGGCCAAAGTAACGGGTATTGGGGATATTCGGACTATATATGATAGAGGACACTCAATGGTGCTCTGGCTGTGACTCGGGTTTGAGGGGTCGCGCCACTCCATTTTCCGAACATCCGGGGACGCGAGAACAAGACTCGCTTCTTGAAGGGTCGTGCGGCGCACGACAGGCCTCACGCTGGGAAGCGGTCGGGGTGAGATCTTTGCGGTTTCTGCTTTGCATGCAGCAAGTGAAATCCGTTACCACCGTGTCACCCCGTGGACCCCAGGAGGGGCCTTAGTGTCTTCTTACCGCGTCACTCGGGCTGTATGTGCCACCGAAATTCGCATTAGATTTTCTCTGGAAACTTGAGTGTCGTCGTACAATCACGGCCAATATGGCACTGCAGTTTTATCTGAGTGATTTGAAAACGTTCTTATTTTCCTGTGTGTGAAGCGGGGCACATGGCTGTAAGCAGTGGATGAACCTTTTTTCCCCGTACAATTTTGTCGAGGGAAACAAGGTGAAGCTCTGTGTAACACACACCACCGTGCCGTGTCGCGGGCGAATGCCAATAACACTCTCGTTTGCCGTCGCGCTGGACCCGTTTGCCGCGATTCTTCCCTGTGCGGCTGGGGGCGCCGTGCGCGCCACACGGGCGGGGTCTTGAATTATGGACAGGTCCATATCGACTGGGTCCACTTTGCATTTGATTGCGCTGACCCATATTGATGTGCGACGGAGAGGGGCGGGCAGAAAGGAAGGAGAGGAGCGAGAGTGATTGAGAGAGCGCCCGGGAGGGGACGGGGAGTGTGGGGAGGGGTCGGGATCCCTGATCCCACAGTGACGTGCAGCAGGCAGCGCCGCCCTTGGCAACATTCCGAGGGATGCACGCGCGCGCGGGGATCCTTTATTCGCTGTCGGTGCATACAGCCTTTCGCTCAGCATCCTCTTCCTGGGCAAACCGTCTCTGAACTTCCGGCCCGCTGCGCCCGACTGCGCGCCGCGCGGGCCCGGCCGGGGACCACGCCCTCACTCACCATGCGGTCTGGCGAATGTGACGTAAGAATGCATACGAGCTGCAGTCGAGGAGTCGCTCTCTCTTTGTCTTCCACTCGCGTTCGTCCCCTTTCACACATACACACACACTCACACACACAGCGAGCGGTACCCCACCTCCTCCTCCCCCTTTCCCCGGACGGAACTCAAACGAGTGTGCCCCTCTCTGTCTGGAGAAGCGACGCGGAAGCGGGTAAAAATAAAAGAGAGGAAAGGAGAGCTAAGGGAAAAGGATATAAAGAGTAGTCGAGGCGGCTGAAGTCTCTTTATGCGAATAGAAGTGAGATTTTATTCTGTCCTTTGTGGAGCGACTTACGTGTGCATACAGCTGCTGCCGGCAGCCTGCTCGTATGGGCATGCGTCACCGTAATCCCTGCTCTGCTCAGCTTCGCTCAGCTTCGCTCAGCTTCGCTCAGCTTCGCTCTGCTCGACTAGTGCCACCCGGAGGCTGCCATTTGCTCCCGCGCATGCCATTCCCAACTTTGGAGATGTCTGCCGCACTATTCGCCCGCTTTGCTCACGGGTGCGAGCATGTGCGCATAATTCCTCCCCTCCCCTCCCCAGCCCAACACCCCGGGCCCGGCGCCCCGGCCCGGCTCAGCTGCTCGCGGCGATCGGTCGGCCGTAACCCCCGCAAACGGCCGGTGTTACAGAGCCACCGGGACCCGGGCGAGCCGAAAGCTTTCCGCGCGCGTGCTGGTCCAGGCAGCCCGCAAATAACAAGCGTGATATTTTCAATTTAGCCGGCACCCCGTGGGTTGGGCTTCTCAGCGAGTCGCCAGCACGACCAGAGAAGGACCGTTCGAGGAGGAGGGGCGTGGATTCTGAGCTGACGGGTGGCCCCTTTGAGACCGCCTGCCTGACGGGTGCCACGGTAAAAGCGACTGCTTGGAAAAGACCAATTCTGCTTGGCGACCGAGCTCTACTTGGCTTCCCTTGGTATGCAAGCAGAAGTGGTAATTTCGAAGCAGTCGCTTTCGTGGTCCGCAAATTTTGCACTCTATCGGCTTCTTTCCTTGAAAGCAGTGAGCATGTTAAGGTTAACCTTCTGAGATAGGGGCCGTGTATTGTGTGCTAAAAGTACCCGCCGCACCAAGATAAACAGCCACCCAGTTTGTGCAGCTCTATTCGGGCGGGGGTGCGGGGCTCCAGGACTATATTTAACCGCGCTGGAACACCATTAGGAAGCTGTTCTATTGTGGGCGAGAACGCGGGCGCGCCGCGCCGCGCCACTCTTGTGTTTGGTCAGTAAATGTCGATGGCGTGAATGGCGCTGGACCGGCCGGCCCAACAGTTCCGCTCCAAAGGCCCTAAAAGCCGGACCGCTGCGCAAAGGGGGCCCTCCGCGCCACCAGCGTGCTTCCTCATTCTCTCCATTCACCATCAATTCCGTTCGGGGAATGGGTCCGCAGGGTGGGGAGGGTGGCCTCCTAAGCACTGCAGAGCGGTGCAGGACGCAAGCCGTACAAAGCAGCTTCTTTGGCTGCGAAGGCATTCAAGAGTGTGCACTGATAAATAAAGTGATCTACTGGCGTGCATATGCAAGTGCTCCACACACTGTTCCAATTTTTTAAGTGTTTGACTGGATAATTGAATATCAAAGTGTCCAAATCTTCGTAGGCAACCCTGATGTAATGAGGTTCCTCTAGGAGAGATTTTTCTCTTGGTCCTAAAGTACCAAGTACGACTGCATTTGAATCAAGTGAATCTATCTCACAACATGTCAGTGAAATGATCTCTATTTGATGAAACGAATACAATCGATCAGTTTATTTATGACTAACGAGTGTTTGCTGAAATTGGGTGGTAATGCGGTTAATAGAGGTAGGAAAAAGAAAACGGCAGTATTCCGATCCACATTCTGCAAATTGTGTTTTGTAGGGCGGTGCAGGAGCCGCGTGGCTTTGGGGAGCATGCGTGGCGAAAGGCAGAAAATGTTAAATATTCCAGGTAGAGCGGGGGCCGCTCTGCGCCCTCTTTTGCGTGGTCAGGGGCTGTGAAGCAGCAACGCGTCCGTGCGGAAAAAACGACATTTTGGACTCTCTCCCTCAGCTATACAGACCCCCCACACACGGGGAACATGCCCGGACGCTCCCCACCACCCCACCCACTCAGCTGGTCCCCTAAATCTTCCGTCTGCGATTTGTACGAGCTGGCTTTGATAGTACTGCGAAGAGGGAGGGGAGAGAGAGAGAGAGAGAGAGAGAGAGAGAGAGAGAGAGAGAGAGAGAGAGAGAGATGGGGGAAGGGGGATGAGGGTGAATCGCACTTAAATGAGAGCATGATTCTTGTTATATAGCAATCCGACTGGATAATAAGAGTTTAACCGAAAAGTTTAAAGTCTACAAAGACAGGTATTCTGTTGAAAAGTTTTTTTTCCTAAACAAATGCCATTTTGAGGGCATTAGGTACATTTTACGAACTATACCACTTACATTCTTCAGTACAAATTTAAACCGCTTAGACGCCCGGACTGCTGATTTAGATTTATTCAAAAATGCAGTCAGGGGTGTATTCGCACGAAAAAATCCCGTGTTCGTTCGACCCACTTCGAGAAAAGGAGGGGGAAGGGATTAAGAAGGGTGGAGACAGAGAGAGACGGAGGGAGAGAGAGAGAGAGAGAGAGAGAGAGAGAGAGAGAGAGATTTGGGGGGGAGGGGGGAAGCGTCAGGTTTCCAACCCGTCCAATTTATACCCCGCCTTCCTCCATGTCAAAGGGACGGGGATGGCCCGCCCGAGGCGCGGGGTGGCGAGGCGTGACGAGGCGTGGCCGGGCCGGGTGCGGCGGAGCAGGGCGGGCCACAGCGAATTGCGGGCCTCCGCTGTGCACATTCAAATTCTCGCGCGCCCGTCCATATTGCTTTCTCCTCGCGCTTGACCTGCCGGCCCCGATGGGCACGGATGGCTGCACAGCGCGGTGGTAGGTGTGCGTGTGCACGCCATGGGTGAGTTGTATGACGGTGGAGTAAAAGGGCCGTAGCCATCGGGATAGGGTCAGTGGCTCTTCGGCGTCAGCGCCAAAGATGATTCTTTGTAACGAGTCAGAGAAACACTTCTGCCTCTTCTGCACCCCCCTCTCTCTCTCTCTCTCTCTCTCT
>NW_026267213.1:1042453-1045062 GCF_000697945.3 Frankliniella occidentalis | reverse complement strand
TCTCTCTCTCTTTCTCTCTCGCGTTTCCTTTCCGCGTGCTCCATGCTTCCACGCCCCATACCCCTCGTACTTTATCATTGCTTTCCCCTTTTTTTCCATTTGCCGTGGGGATGCTACTGGAATTCTGGGCGAGCAATGTACTGTGGCATGAGCATTCCCGGGCAATATGGGGCGCAAGCAGATACAGGAGCTGCCACCACCACACCACGTTTCAAATCGAGATTGCCCAGAGAAAAAGAGAGGAGGTGCTGGGGGTTGAAGTAGCACTGCCCTGGTAGACGCGCCGTGTTGAGATGGAGCGTATTGTAGACGAGTTAGTGTTAAGTAGTTAACAGTTATGCAGTAACGAAAAAGAAGGAACATCCATTTTTTGTGTCCCGGCTGTGACCAGCGATATGGAAGCAGATGCGAGGCGCGAGAAATAGGGTAAAAGCGGTCGAGGAGTAGTATACAGAGAGAAGTAGTAGATAAGTGGTTAGAAGAAAGAAGTCTAGTAAACCAGAAGATATAAAGGGGGGATGGGATAAGAAGTAAGGAGAAAGGAGAGAGAAAAAGAGGAAGAGGGAGGGAAGGATGGAGGTAGGGAGCTGTTGTTGATGAGAGTTTCAGGGGTGTAGGGGCGGCTGGTGCCCGCCCAGGGGCTGGTCCATTACGGCCTCCTCCAGAGGGTACCCAGCCCGGCGCGAGGCCCAGCCTGCCTGGCCTGCCCCACCTGCCCCAGGTGAGCCCCTTCTTCTGCACAGTCACGTGACCTCCCTCCTCATCCAAGGCCTTGGTGTAGCACTTTCCCCTGCTCTGCAAATTTAAATTTAATAATAAGCAGACTTTTTTTTTTCACAGAAAAATAAGAAACTTGCAATCGCTTCACTACTCAAACACTTGATTTATTTCCTAAAAAAACGAGGTCCTTTATTTTCTTAATAAAGGGATGAGATATAATAGGGCCAAGAAAGGTCATATTGCCGGTTAGGTTGATGCTGTGATGGACAGTGGGGTGGGGTGTAGGGGTTGTCCTAACACTCAGAACGATCAGTCAGCCGCGACTGGCAGCTAATACGTCATTGTTTGCTGCGCGGACCTCCTCCCGGGCTCATTAGGTACACCCCCTCCCCTCCCCGGGAGCGGCGTGGCTGCCGGGGAGAGAGGGACGCTCCGTGATCGCCTCGTCGACCAGGGCCAGAAACTTAAACTCAGTTGCGAGCGCAACTTTTACTTCCTTCGGCGCGCTCGTCAGCTCTTATGCTCGCCTCCCCACCACCCCGCAACTACGCGCTCTACGAGGAGATAAGTTCGCGAGATTCAAGTTTTAATCCTCCCAGCAACAGCAGCTATGGCTTGTGTGCGCGGAGGGCAGAAAAGTACTGGGCAGAGAAAGTAACGGGACATGTGAGAGAGTAATGGTGGAAAGTGACCGCCGAGTCACCTCCGAAAATGTTTGGTGCTGACTTTAACTGATCGACACTACTGACTGCCGTTCAGTATCAGTTTCAATTGCAGCTCAGTTCACTATCAGCTTGAGCCAGGGAACTGATCAGTTACTGATCTTGACTGATACTAGCTGTTTCGTCGTGCGTTGCTGTCTACGCCCCAAGCTCAGTAAACTCCGGCGAAAGCTGATGGATAGAACCCTGAGCTTCCCAACAGCTATTGTCAGAAACTCGGGTTAAGTGGGGCACCTCCGCAAGAACTTAAGTCGCGCAGTGAAAGAAAAATAAGAGAAGGGCGGGCGCCCTCGCACTGCCTTGCTCATGCATTTTGGGAATAATTCAGATCTTTGGCCGGTACAGGGGTACTATACTCGCACCTTCTCTCCCACATTTTTAGAGGGCTCCCAAAAAAGGCGGTGCCAAATATGTGCTGAGCACATAGCGTGGTCCCGTTCAAATGAGTGGCGCGGCTCTCTGGCCAAGGCCTCTCCCTTCTCGGCCGTCTTTTAATGCATATTTAGGGGGCGGTGCCGTCGTACTGGTCCGGTGGTCTCGGGGTGGGCTCGGCGAGCAGTGCGAGAGAGAAAGATAAAAGTAAGTTGACCAAATAGTGCTCCCCCTTTTCACACTATTTCTGAAGCAGCTCTGGCTCGCGTCGAGAGGTTCCTTAGCATAAAGCCGGAAGGAAAAAGAGGGTGGTTCCTGCTAACTTTAATTATTCGATGTAATTTAAGTATTTAAATAAAGACAAATTTATGTCGCATTTATATACGAGCTCTGTGCTTCTTTCTCCAACGACATAGTTTACAAACAGAAAACTATGCGTCAAGTTTCACGTTTGTCTGGTTCTTTGTTGGCGAATCACAGCAGGATCAGTTCGCAAAAGAGCACGAGGGAAGAAAAACGAAGGTCGTGACGCGTGGAGCGTACTCCGCTGACTCTTCTGGGCCCGTCCAGGCAAGTCCACACGCTCGAGCAAACGCCGACAAGCAGTGGCCTCTGGCACTCTTGGGGAACAAAACGGAGGGGACGAAGGGAGAGGCTGGGGGAGAAGGAAGTGTGACACGACTGGTCGTAGGCAAAGGGCCCAACAGGTTTCCCATAGGTTGGGGACGCTTTTGCAGCCGTGTCACAGTTCTTTCGTACGTGTTTCGAAACACGATGTGGTCACTCCCCCCCCCC
>NW_026267213.1:1031282-1041388 GCF_000697945.3 Frankliniella occidentalis | reverse complement strand
AAAATTTCGTCCGTTTTGCTCTATCTCTCACCGTTTGGGCGCTAGAGTGAGTTTCTCTCACAAAAGTGGCCCAAAAATAAATTTATTAATTTTCGAAAATATTGGATGGTCTCCTAAGGGGTAACTCGTCAAAGTAGAGTCCTGTGGGCGAAAATTTCGTCCGTTTTGCGCTATCTCTAACCGGTTACGCGCTAGAGGGTCTTTTTAGACGAAAATAAGCTAAAAATTGCCATAGTGAACAATGAGATGTAGAAAAAGGCCTAAAAAACCGCAAAATAGAAAGGAAACTTTCCCCCACCCCCAACAGACGTTTTCTAAGCAGAAGGGTGGGTTGTAGTCGCGGTGCTTCACCGTTACATCCCTTTCTCAAAGGTGACGGATTTAAGCGGGCCGAAGGCCCGCTACATCATTCGATCATGTTCTTCAGCAAATCGCGTGACAGACATGGTCGGGCCGCAGGCCCGACCATCGCCGCCGGCAGGCCAAGCAGGCCCGGCCCCTGCCGAACGGAGTTGCCGGCGGAGCGAAGCGGAGCTGGCAACTTCGTTTGGCGGAAGGGCGGGCCTGCTTGTTTAATATCGATGATGCTTCTAACTTCTGGTTATTCTTTTGTTTCAGAGATTTCCAAGTGTACCTCGCTGGAGCCCCCCCCCTCCCGCCTCCCCCATCGCAGGGATCCATCGATGATGTCCTCGCGTCCATTGCAGTTCTTCTGTACCTCTCACAAAACAATCACTTCCTTCTAGTGCGAATTTTCTTCCTTTCTGCTTTGTTTTGTTTTTCTCTGCTTGTGGCGTCCGCCGAATGTTGGGCACACACGGATTGCGCGCGCCGTCCGTTCGGGGACGTAACTGAATCCTGTGCCACGCTGCTCCCCCCCCCCCATGTAAAAGGGTTAGCCCCCGAGCCTCCACGGACCGCGCCGCAGGGCCAGGTGAGGTGAGAGGGTTGTCCAACGTCAAATTACAGAGAGCCGGCTGCGTACCTCTGTGGGGTTGCGGGGTAGGGACGGGGGGCGTGAGGGGTGAGTGGGTAAAGGGATTGAGGGTTCGTTCGTTCCGACCCGGCCCGGTGGGGAGCCTCAATTGGGCGGGGCGTGGCGGTGCGTGGCGCGGTGCGGCAGGTCGGCTATTTCCCCCCACTCCCCGCCATCGGTATGTAATGAGTGGCGACTACAACTGGGGCTCGAACCCTTTCAACTCTCGCGTCGGTCTCGGCACCGCAGCCTCCACAACGACGGGGCGGCCCTCCGCTGCTGGCTCTTCTCCTTTGCTTTCCAACCACTTGACATTTCCTGCCCTTCTCGCTCTCTCTCTTCCCCCTTTTTTATCGTCCTCCCTCTCTTTTTCTTTTTGTCCTTCGTTCTGGGCGTGTTTTCACCAAGGTGAACCGCAAAGACCTGCTCTCGTCAAGGCGGAAGGGGGTGGGCGTGGGTGAGGTGGATTGCTGCTGTGCCCGGCTGCGGCCCTTCCATGGCGTCCCCGCTGCTCTGCACAACGGGCCCAGACCCAGCCGCGTGGGGAGTTGAGCGGACCGCACATGACCGGCAATTACCCACGGTGAAGTGTTCACTTACCCCCCAGGTTGGCGAGGCACTTCTAGACCCTTCCAACCACACGCCCTACAAATACCCCCCACGACCCACTAGCCCCTCTGCCCTACTTCTGGCTCTGTGGGTTCGCGTAGATTTTTGATCTTATTCACTTGATAATGGAAGATCATTATCTGTTAGCCGTTCTTCAATTGCAACATACTTAACTATTGTTGCCCTGCTGTACTCTAGTGTACTGTATGTTGTACGCTTCTCTATACACTGGTAAAACAGGTGTGCAATATTTGCATACCAACGTGTGCAAGTTGTGATTTTGCACATTACATGGTGTTTAACACTAGTTGCACACTTGCGTGGTGTGCAAATTTTAGACGTTTTGTAAACGTTCAAATTCTGCACACTTGGAGACATACAGTTCTATGCTGTCAATAGGGGAACCATACGGTGTGCAACAGCTGTACGTTTCGGCAGTGTGTCGAAAGTTTAAACACCAATTGACGTATAACATAGTTAGACGCCACAAAGTGTCTAGAAAATACACACTTGAACTTAAACGTCAACTGACCTGCAAAATGAAACACTTTGTTTTACCAGTGAACTTCCTTTCGATTGAACTTTGCTTATTGAAGGGTAGTCTCAATGACATCATACTGTTTTATGTGTACCGAATCAAAGACTCAAACAAGCTTTTGATTGGCGCCAGCTCGACTTAGTGTTGTGGACGGTGTAAGTAGTCGTGTAACTGTACTAAATACAACTGGTGCTGCGCTCGCCCACCCCCGCCGATGCTTCTCCTCGACAAGTCGTCGAACACAGCGGCGCGGTAAGGCTATTCCGACCGACCAGCCTAGAGTCCCGTTGACGCCTGAGTGACTATTAATCTTAGAAGACGAGGTCGCCGGGCTCCTTCCCCTTTCTTCCTTATTTTCCCTTTCTTCTTCCTTCTTTAGGTCATTTCTTGACCTGTCTCGTGTCGCGTCCTCCTAGTGCTCGGGAGGAGGGAGCTTTTTTTTCCTCCAGAAAGTGTTGGGGTCAAAAGGGTGCCGTCGGATGTTCGGGTTGACCTGCCACGCCCCTCTCGTATCGCTGTATCAAAAAAGCAGTGGACAGAACCCGAGACTGGGTCACTGGAAATGCTGGAGTAATGTGTCTCGCTTAGAAAGAGTCGTTCCATTTAAGTGCTATGATTATTGGAACATCGCTCCATATGAGCGATGGTTCGGATCCATCGCTCCTTTTAAGCAACGTTTGTCATTTCAAATAAAGTAATTTTTCAAAATCATCACTCAAATAGAGCGCCGAAAGCAGGAGTCCCTCTAATTGAGTGATTTCGGAAGCAATGCGTCATCGCCCCTCCTGCATATTCAGTGGCGGACCAGTAGTTAAAACAAAAACAAAACCGAAAGTGTGGTTCTTATTGGATATCACAACGTTCACTTCGTGTGCATGATTTCCATCGTCGGCTGGAGTCTGCTGCTAGCGTCGACGCTGAGAGCGCCGTGGTGATAGGCAAGCCCGCCACCCAGCCCGGTGCGCGCGGCTGTAGATTGCCTATCCGCAAGGCGCTCGCAGCCGCACTGATCAGCAGGCCTGACGCAGCAGGCCTATAACGTGTTTACGGGACCATGGAATGCGGTTTGCGAAGCGGTCGATGTCGATTAGATGGAGATGAGCTTTTAGTGGCACCTTAGTGTGGTATTATTGGGGTAATACAGACGGCACGGACGTCGCTCCCTGCCGCCAGCTCCAAAACTCATTTATTCCGTATTGTGGAGTGGTCTGAGGCTGCGCGGAAACCTTCGTCGGAAACTCTATTACGTCGTAAGAATATTGTTCCCCAGGGAGGGCAGCGGATGGAGCTAGGCGGGGCTAGGTGGGGCGTGGTGGGACGGAACGGGGTGGGGTGGGCCTCGGTAAGGCCAAGGCCTAATCCGATTTGGACGGCAATCTATGACAGCTTCCCAGCAGCCTCCATCTGGTGCGGTCGCAGCGCTGCCACCAGCCCACCGCAACCCTACCACCTTTATTGCACCGTACCTTCACCACGTCTTTATTTAACCAATGTCTTGCAAATGTCGTGTAAGATATGCCGAATAAAAGGAACGAAAACTAGACACTCCATCCGAGAGAGCTGGGGAGAGCATCTATAATTTCCAAAGTTTTTACGATAAACCGTCAAAAACAAAGACCTGGCAAAACAGCTAAAATGGACATAGCTTTAGATGTAAAAGTTTATTAGATTACATTTTTCACACGCTCTAAGATATATGCACGAATAAAGCTACCAAAATATCCCTTATAATGTGACGTGACGAGGAGACGTCACCCACACGAACTTCTGCTAAAAAGAAATGTTTAATGTACTGGACAGAGGAGGTTCTGTATGGCAGTTTAATTGCGGCAGTGGCTGCAGCAGTGGCACTCCTCGCGCCCGACAGATGGAAACATAACTTTATGAAACTTGGTTGCGGTAGATTGCTTCCAAGGTCCCGCAGCTTGCGCGTGCCGCTCACATGTGTTTGTTGGACCAACCCAAGATTACTCTTCAACTCCCGCGAGGCTTCTCTCTCTGTTGGGGGGTTTGGCTGGAATGCCCACGGCAAAGGTACACCACAAACTTTGTTTTATTGCTCCCTTGGAGTGGGAGCTACCGAGCTCAGCCAGCCGCCAAGCAAACAGGCGGTGTCAGAACCACCGCGAGGCGTGTTACGCGGAGCCGGCCAGGACGCAGCGTGACAAGCAAAACACAAAAACTTTAAATTAGTTTTTCATTGATATTTTTGAATCCTAGTGTATCCTAGTGTGGCTGAGACGGCACCTATATTACATTAAAGACACATACTATTATCTTGTCTAGATATTCTTTTATCACTGAAAATATTAATTTTGTAATTTGCCATTTGCAAAATGCCTATACCGGGTGTTTCATAAAAGACCTAGGTGTGGGCGGGTTTGCCCGGGTTTGCCTGCCCAAGGGCTTTGGCGACTTACGGAAAGAGCGGGTAGGCAAACCCACCCCCGCCAAGACCTGTGTCTTTTATAAAACACCCGGCACAACCTCCGACTCTAGCTCGTTATTCGATCTCAAAAAGTTGATACGCAGTTATTGCAAGATTTACAATATCGAACCGAAATGTAGGCCATCTTCCATGGAACATTTTTCTGGTCCCACACGACAGTGATGTTTTGCGGTCTTTTTTTGGCCGTTGCCTTACCTGCCATTTTTCATGGTGCGCTTACCTTCGATTACGATGATGTGGTTTCATGCTAGAACGGCGCAGCTCTCGAGAAAACCCTGGTGACGCTCGAGTGGTTCCTGATGAGGAAGTTACAGCTGCAGCAGCGCGCCTTGGGGTCGCCGAGAAGTAGGCTCCCGCTCCCTTAACAATCTCCACTCGGGCTGCTCAAGTATTGATGCAGGCGAATCCTATCCCTCCCCCACCTCCCGACCCCAGCCCAATCCCTTCCGGGCTGCGAGGTCAGTATAGAGTTTGCACGTAAGAGGGAGAGGCGCGAGACCCGGTATGTTGCTGTCGGGCGTGCCGTACTCGGGTATAACGCTGTCCTCGGTTTGGTTTACAGCAAGCCGGAAATGTGGCACTTAGCACCTTTTTTACAGTGCACAGAGGAGTAGGAGCCTGTGGTGTGTATGAGCATGTTTTTAGCCCCCCGTAGAGTAGATGAGAGGTCCACAATATCTTCATTGAAGTCGTCAGCAAAGCCCATCTCAGATCAAACCACATAAACTCAATTGGTAGTTTTTTATGGTTTTGTCGGTTTTGTGGCGACGAAAGCGGGTTAGAAACAAACAGTAGTTTGGAAAATAAAAGAATCTTGTTTAATTTTCTCTCGTTTTTCCTTCAAGAATAAGAAGTGCAAAGTCACAGGAAATACACAGTTCTCAATAATGAAGGCCACCTTCATCATATCTCGGTTTTACAGGCTGTCAGTACAGGTCTCAGTCGTCACAAAATGCATGATTCACTGTGCCACAGTGATCATATCAAAATTATTGTGTCCCTTTTTGTTCTTAAAAGTATTAGTTTGTGACTGCCACATAATGCAACATGTTTCTTACAAACGTACGGAAGCCAGCACCGTAATCATAAGGACTTTTCTTTGCAATTTTTATTACGTCTGCTTACCATATTTTTATGGCAACTTAAAATTACCACTACATCTGAAATACATCTTTAAACTCTAAATTGCAATTCACAGTATTGGTTCAAGTATAATCTCTACCCCCCCAAGTGAGTCAAAAACAAACTTGGTGTTAATAATGTCTAACTAGTAACAAAAGTTAAATTACAAGAGTAACATCATTTTGATTTATATTGCGATACCCCCTATCTAAAGTCGCTTACCGCCTCGGCGCCTGGGGACAACCGCTTACCGCGTTTCGCCCGCCCGACAACCGCTTACCGCATGGGAGGCTCTGGATAACCGCTTAAGTCCCTTTTTTGCCGAAATTGTAATATTGGTATCGTTGGAAAGAGGCGGAAATTCTCTTTCGAATGATACCAATATTACAATTTCGGCAAAAAAGCGACTTAAGCGGTTATCCAGAGCCTCCCATGCGGTAAGCGGTTGTCGGGCGGGCCAAACGCGGTAAGCGGTTGTCCCCAGCCGCCGAGGCGGTGAGCGACTTTAGATAGGGGGTATCGATTGCACTCGTTAATGAGGCAAACGTGAAGATAACTAACAGCACCCTAATTTTCCCGAGTGAATAACTTGGGTTAACATACGCATTTAAAAGAAAAAATATTGGCTGTGTACCTGAGAAATAAGATGATCCTGAAGTGAGACGCAAATTTAAGAGTAAAATGTTGCACATGAACAAAGGCGCAATCCAGAGTGGATACCAGTGACCACAAAACAGTTGACAGGACCTAGGAAAACTAGAACTTCCTAATGACGTTAAAGTTGTTTGTTTCTTGTTGTTTTTTAAACAAAACAAAAGGAAACGGAGAAAACAATCACCGATATGTGATGTATAAGTTCAAGTTATTGATCTGAGTTACTTTCTGCTGCGACTTGGTATTGGTCAACTATTTTTAGTTTGCCATCCACAAGTTAGTAGTTTACATACTTAAAATCAATAACGCTACTTATATATGTCATTTTACAAAGTTTCGTAATCTATAAATATGTACAAACTACTAGAAATTTGTCTTAACCGGCGAGGGTAGGTTACATACAACCTAATGAAAAAGGGAATGCATCATCAAAATTGAGGTATCTACAAAAACCTATTACGAGTAAAGCATTTTTACAACTTTCCAATTGGATACATTAACTACATGAAATACAGAGGGAAGCACGGGGATAAACCCGACCAAACCAGACTATTTTACGACACTTACGACCAAAAAAGGAAAAGAATTAGTAAAGGTACTTTTTTCGTTTCTCTGAAAGTAGCCCTTTAATCGAGCATTAGCACAGCAAAGCAATCTCATCAAAGTTAATTTTAAAGAAAATTACAAACGTTTAAAGTAAAAAAATTAATGGAAATTTGCAAAACATAACTTAAATACAAATATTGGTCCATCATAAAAAGAAAACTTGGAGGAAACGAAACTGTTTAGTCTTTAAGCGTTGACCGTTTGCGTGCGGCACTCATTGACTAAAACAATATAATAGCACGCACTAAGTTGGCCCGAACTATTAGATTGCTTTTGATTAGCATAGTTCGAATAACCTTGATTGCTTACATTAACGACAGTTTCTTTTGAGTTTGCGATATGTTTTATACGTAGCAACGCCCCACTGCACTTTAACTGGCCTGTTAGAAGCCTAGTTCTCTTTAATTAAGACGACATTTTTAAGAAAAATTTGCGAGTGGACGTAGGCTAAAATGAATTTTATGAGCAACTCGAACAATACAAATTTTTTACACACTCTCACATACAGGGTGTCCATTGTCAAATAGAACCCGTTTGGGTTATAATGCATTGTATTCCGTCGTGTGAGCAGGTTGCCTAGCCTACTCGCTCAGCGCCATTTACGGCGCCACGGTAAGGCGCTGTAGGCAAGCTCACTCGCACGCCTGCGTGCAGTGCTGTATGACAAAATGGGACACCCTAGGGTATCGACATGACTATGGTATGCAACGACGTTTTCTTCTCGTGAAATACGAAACCGTGTGGTATCCACCCTTCGTGGTATTTGGTAAACGCATTATGATTGCAGGGACTTATATAAAATATAAGATTGTAAGTTTGATGATACACCAATAAAGAAAGCAGAAGTCGGTCACTATCATGAAATACAAAAAGCGGTCTTTCATGTGGGAATCACTCGCGCACATCTGATCCATAGCTAAGCGATACATCGAATTGAAAGTCCAAAGTTCAAGGCATCTCGTACGATGGGAACAAAAACTTTAAAAACACAATGCAGGCATTCTATCACAGGACATACATATTAACGTACTGGGCACACAGAGGGCTACGATCTGTGGTCGTTCATCTATTATACAATAATTTTTATGCTGTAGAAAAATGTTTTTAATCGAAATAGGAAGTTATTGCATCGTTAATCCTGCTGCAACTGGGGTTATTCCTCTAAACTATTTTACTTTCCCAAAATCCGCGTCGATTAAATCAATTTTCATATTCAATAGGTGTAAAGCACCGGAAATTGGAATCAACCATGGCAAAATAAGAAGGAAAAAATCAAAATCAATCGGTTTTGCTCTTCTTTTATTTTTAATAACATACCACGCTGGGGCTCTCAAGCGACACAACTTCCACAACACCCAAAACCAACCAAGACTCTGAAACTAAAACTTTTCTTCCATGTAACTCACACCTCCCTCCTCCTAAGGCAGCCCCCTCCCTCCCCTTCTCCCTCTGTCTCTGACTCTCAAATGACGGTGTGGGTGAGGGGCCCCGAGTGCGAATAATTGAAGATTCTGCTTACGTAACTCACGGTCGCCGTGCTCGTTCTCTCTAGGGTCCAATGACCTCCTAGGTGTCATAACCAGCAACATTATTTTGGGCTCATGGTAAAGTGATTAGCGTTTGAAATGACACACACCCCAAACCAACAAAATGAAACGAACTGAGAAAAAATGAACGCATTAAGGGTGTGGCAGCAAGCAGCGTGATGGGGTCCACACCACAGCCACACCCTGCTCGGCCGGCTGGAGTCGCCACGGTATGACCACTCCGGCTATTAGGAGGAGCCTCCGCCTATCGAGCTATAGAAGAAAGAGGAAGGGGCGGGTGTGGGGCCGGGTCGGGGGTGAGATATATGGGGCGGGGCGCGGAATGGCCCCCCGCGGACGTGCGCTCGTGCGTGGCAGCGCGGCAGGGCACGGCGGGGCGTGGTTAGGTTAGGGCGTGGCGCGGTGTGACGAAGCGCAGCATTGTGTTGTTTAACGTGACGCACTCCCCTTGGGACACCCTCCCTCTCTCTCTCTCTCTCTCTCTCTCTCTCTCTCTCTCTCTCTCTCTCTCTCTCTCTCTCTCTCTCTTTCTCTCCCTCTCTCTCTCCGGATGCCCGCCCTCCTGTTCGCCCACGAGCCTCCCTCGGGTCCAGCACTCCGCAATCTCTGTGTACACGCAACATCCCCTGCTCGCCCGACTCTCCCCCGGCTGTGTAAGTGTGGTCCAGCCCGGCAGTGTCGCACGACAGGTGAGGCTGCCGGCCTCTCCCTCGGCCTCTCTCTGCCCCGCCACGCCCCCGCTAGGAGGTGGCCCACTTTCTGGCACATCAACACGCGGGTCACCAGCTGGAACACTAGGGTCCACCAGAAGGTTGACCTGTCAGCTGACCAGGAAAAGTGGGGGGCCTCAACAAGTTGAACCTTTCTCTGGTCCGAAAAAAAGGGAGGAAAAGAGAGAGGGAGAGGCTGGGTCACTATCACTTGCACCAATAACGGCTCAGAGGCAGGACAAAACTCGCACGACGAGTCGCGACTCATGGTGCGGGCCGTTCGTACAAAACCAGTGTTGTGACTTGTGCGGGTACGGCGCGGTGGCGCCGGGCGCTGGCCCCCCTGGGGCCTCCATAAAACACCTGGCGCCGGCCCGGCCCGCTCGACCGCGCCTTCCAGAGGGCGGTATAAATCCGACGGCCCCGGCGCGCGGCCCGGGCGCCTGCATGCTTTACGAAGCTTACGAGAGGACTAATAATAAAAACGTGCCTTGGCCATCAACCCCGTCGCCTACACCCAGCTCACCGGGAGAGCACCTTTACTTATCTCTCCCCGCTCTGCGATATTTTTCCTTTTTTTATTTAGCGCTCTTCGCCTCTCCCTCTCCTTATTTCCTCCAGCTTGCGCACAAAAGAGCACGCAATGCACACAGTGATGTACAATATATTTTGTAACAAAAGTATTACCGTTTTACCGTCAGTAAAAAAACATTCTCGTGGTACCCGCGGAGTAACGTCGGACAGTACACATACATATATTCCACGAGCGGTGCGCGCAGGACGAGAGGGGTTGGAGGGGGATGGGGTGTTTGCGCCGGAGAGATAGGCAGTTCCACAACACCCAGGACGAATAACACCCCACGCCCCCACACCCAACCTCTCCTCTTTCTCCCCC
>NW_026267213.1:1027278-1030378 GCF_000697945.3 Frankliniella occidentalis | reverse complement strand
CTCTCTCTCTCTCTCTCTCTCTCTCTCTCTCTCACACACACACACATACTCTGCAGACTTGAAAGCGATTCCCATGACTTGAATGTGTTCCCATTCAAAGCCCCATGCATGTATTCATGGAATGTTATCAGCACGTGGTTTCACCCACGGGCCTTCTTTTGTTGTTGTTTGTTCTTGTTATTTTTTTGTTTCATCTCTGTTCTTGTTCTGGTGATAGCACGAGACGAAGTCATGGGCACCCGTTGTTTGGTCGCCACGGGTGACACAGTTGTATGCAGAAATTATATTTTCTGGCAAGTCAGCAAAATATTTTTCGATGTGAGTTTCCTGGTGATGGTGAGAGTCACCATACGTTTTACACCTAGTGTTAAAAATTTGAGCGATGGCACAGGCCAAATGCCACTCATCAAATATCTGCTACGAATTGTGGCACCTTTTTTTAAAATGCTGACGAATGTGCTCTAAAAATGGAACCAAACAGGAACCCTGGAAGTCAAGTAAAGCGGCAGTCCGCAGGTACTGTTAGCGCAAAGATTAGCTGCCCGTTTGGAAACAAAAACGTTCTCACCAGCGCGCCAGTTTATAATAGTTATGTGCATAGCTGAACTATATAGGAACAACGTCAGCAGCACGAAGTACCCCCCTTACATACTTACTATTTGTTAATTAATATTATTTGTTTAATTGTTACTTAAACTTAGAACTTTAATTTGTGCGTTCTGCTTGAATTGTTGTTCTGGCGACCCGGTGGGAAAAGCCGACCGAGTCCAACCAAACTATGTTCACGAGTTCGTCTCCTCGCGCCCCTCTTGTGACCTTCGCTTAAGTTAATCATTCTATATTTCTTATAAATACTGGTTTAGTTTAGCAATCACGTGCTATATTGTGGGAAGTTTAGTAACACCTTTTTAAAATTTAATCTGCAATATTTCTTTTTATGTTAATAAAGCAAGATTGATTACGTCCATTCGAGAGAACAAAATTCCACCCAAAGGGATATAGATATAGCGTTCCCTGCTCTCGCTTCGCAATACATATGTACATGGTAGAACCTAGTGCTTGTTGGACTTCAGATCTTCTATGGCAAATTTGGTAGTTTTCGAGCAGTCTGCTTGGGTATGCGTGACTTTTAAGCATCTCTATCCCAGCAGACCGTTCGGAAACGACGCACCGGCTGTTACCGTGAGGTTGAGCCAAATGAACAACATTCCCGAAAAAAATTGAATTCTACGACTTAAGTAGACAATTTGATTATCCTGATTTAGAATTGAACCCTACGCTTTTCTTGACGCTGGGCGGGAGACTCCTTGGGGGCTGCCCTGCGAGCGCCGGGTGGGCGGGCCAGGCCGCACAGCGCCGCTGCGCGCGCGGCCCGATGTTGCCTACCCGACAGGCGCTCCCTCTCCTCGACACGGCGGCCTGTTGCGAGGCTGCGGCTGCGGACCTCGGCCTCGGCGCGCCACTAGAGGCAGTATATAGTGGCGCGGGCGGCGAGTCGTTAAGGCCACGCTCCCCTGAACGGCGGTTTGCACCGATTATCACTTTCCGCCGTCGGAATACCAGAGCGGGCGACGTGAGCAGGGTCGAGGGCGGCGTGGGAAGACGAGAGGGGAGGAGGCCCGCCCAGGCCCACCACCCCCTGCCGAGTCCGACTTGGGACAAAGTTTGCGCCAGGAGGGCCGAAGGGGGGGGGTGAAGAAGGGTAGCAGGTGGGTAAGTTACGGGCCGAGCCGAGTGCGGGCGGGGCGGACGGTCTACCCAGGGAGGCCACCGCGGGGCACTATAGCCCCGCTCCGCAGGACACCGCTGGCCACCGCGACTGGACGCCAGCAGGACGCCAGCAGCAGGGCCCACGACCTTTGCGGCAGCATCCAGCCGGGCGGGACTCCTCCGCAGGGACCGGGCGACAGCGGCGGCGTCTGGAGCGCGCCAGCTGCTCGCGGCACACTCGGCCCGTGACGCTTTAATTAAAGCTGCAATAAGAGCGCAGCCCTCCGGCGCCTTGGTCTTCGGAGCCGTGGGGACCACCGGGGACCGCCGGGGACCGCCCACAAGAATTATTGATCAAGGTCCGGGGGCGCCGGGGGCGGGGGCGTCGCCGGGCCGGTCAGTCTGACGCACGGCATTGACGACCTACCCTACCACCGCCCGACAAGACTAAATCCACAACCTCCCTCGACTGACTCTGCACCCTTCCTCTCTCTCTCTCTCTCTCTCTCTCTCTCTCTCTCTCTCTCTCTCGCTCGCTCGCTCGCTCGCTCGCTCGCTCTCTATCCAACTCTCTCCCTCTCTCTTTATTCTCCTTTGTCTGCCCGTTCCTTTAAACTCTCTCGCTTGTTCTCCAAATAATGAATTCGACAACCCGCTACTCAATCTCCATCCCCCCGTTGCCCAGCCTCCGTCTCTCTTCTCGACGGCCGCCCAACCAATCCCACTTACTTTCCCGATTCCTGATTCCACTAAATATTCACTTTGGTCCGCAGTATATCCCTTCCTCTCTCCTCCTCCCCCGCGCCCTGGGCCGTGCTTTGCCGCATACCTACCTCTGCTCTCCCCCCCCCCTCCCTCTTCATCACCCTCTCGCCCTATGGCAGGCCCTATGCTCATCTGAGAAGAAAAACTTTGTTGATCCCTGTAGTAAACATTCCGGCAAGTAGAATGGACGGGCTCTGCAGTCGCACCGGAGGCGGGCGAGCAGGTCCGTCTGCTGTCTGGTCAGCCCCGTCAGCCCTGGGCAGATGGTGGTGGAAGGGGGGGGGGGAGGCACTGGCACAGCACCTAAGGTGCCCAAGCACAAGTACTGGAGGGGTGCACAGAAAGCCGGCAGGGCTTCGCGGCATTAGCCCTATCTCACTCCGTCGTTGGCGTTTCCGTTGCCTCTCTCTGTCTATCTCCATTAGCCTTCCGGCCTTACTACTTCTATCTCTCTTTCTGTCTGTCCGTCTCTCTCTCTCTCTCTCTCTCTCTCTGTCTCTCTCTCTCTGTCTCTCTCTTTCTCTCTCTCTCTCTCTCTGTCTCTCTCTCTCTCTCTCTCTCTCTCTCTCTCTCTCTCTCTCTCTCTCTCTCTCTCTCTCTCTCTCTCTCTCTCTCTCTCTCTCTC
>NW_026267213.1:1021836-1027228 GCF_000697945.3 Frankliniella occidentalis | reverse complement strand
CACACACACACACACACACTCACGCGCGCGCAGCAGCAGAAAGCTTTTTACCCTCCCTCTGCTTAACTTCCTATTATTTGTCCTACTCATGGTGACGCCATTTTTTCCTCCTCTTCTTTTTTCCTCTTTTACTTGTGTAGCTCCAATTTCCTTCCATTTTATTTTTCCTCGCGTGCTCTCTCCGCCCAGTGACACTCTAATAAGTTTCGCGGCCACAATGTACGGCGCACATGCCGCGCCGCTCGGAGGACGGCGTCGCTGTGTGATTCCGCGCGCCACCCGGGGCGGGGTGTGGGAAGGGAATGGATTAAACAGAGGGAGAACGAGAGGCAAAAGAGAAGAGGGGCTGTAGCCAGCAGCAGCGCAATACGGCCCAGAAATATATATCATACGGGATTCCAACAGCGTGAAAGTATGAACGGGTTGGTTGCTCATACCGCTACCAGCAGCCAGCGCCACACTGCCGCCATTGCAGGCCAGGCCCGCAGCAGCACGAGTTGGCGAGCCCCGCTGAGAGCGACCCTCATCCCGGCGCGGTATTGGCTGCCGCTGATACCCGCCGCCGCCGCCCCGCCGCACCGTCGCGCTGCGGACCCATCTCCAGGGCGTTTATCACGGCAAGTTTTTGCGGCACGTACTCGGCTGGGTCCGGCGGCGCACGATGACCAGCGGCCTGGATCCTCCCTCCCGCTCCCACCACCACCACCACCACCACCACCCCACACTTCCTTCCGCCAAAGAAACGAATCAACGCGAATAAACGCAATAAAAACTCTTGGTGCTTGGTTTCTTTGTCTCATCTCTCAGTGTTGTGTTCCATTCTCCTTTCACAGCAGCAAGACATCGTACACGGTAAAGGAAAAGGGGAAACTTTGAGACTCTCAGAATTTGAGAAAAATCCCTCGAACTTTAACGTAGTCTTCCCAAAACATGAGGGGAATTTCAGCTTTTGGGAAGACTTCTTTGAACTGAGTGTTCCTAAAACTGATGGAGTTTTTCATTTTTCATTTTTTTTAAAAAATCTGATTTTTAGCCCGCCCTTCTGCTTTTAAAAAAGCATTAAAGCGCGCTTATGCAACCGCTCTCGTGTCCGTCCGTCCGTCCGTCCGTCTGTCTGTCTGTCCGTCGTCCGTGTAAGAGGAAGGAGATGAGCTAGAGGTCTGCAAATTTCAGGGTGTCTTAGAGGTCACTCCTGGACAACGAAACGCCTGGTGCAAATCCTAGCAATCACCCCTAAGGGGGTGAAAGGGGGTAACAAAGAAATAGGGGTTGGTCCAAAAAGTAGAAAAAAAATATTTTTTTTATGATCTCCTAAGGGGTAACTCGTGAAAGTAGAGCCCTTTGGGCGAAAATTTTGTCCGTTTGACTCTATCTTGAACCGTTTGGGCGCTAGAGTGTTTTTTTCGACGAAAATACGGCGAAAACGACCACGTTGCACATAAAGACGTACAAGGAGGTGTCCAATCGTAAAATGTCAGAGGAAGTACCCCCCCAAAACAACACACTCTGAATCAGGAACTACCCTCGGATTAGCCGTATCTTTTACTGTTTCGGCCCTAGAGGTGGATACATAGAAAACAATGAGAAAAAGTCAAGTTAAGACTCTTTGACAAACAATATACAATCTAAAAACTGCGCGGGTTAATTTTTTTAATTTTTAAGCAAAGCAGAAGGGTGGGGTGTAGTCACGGTGTTGCCCCGTTACAATCTTTTGTCATTTCCAAGGAGCAAATCTCTAGGGCCGCAGGCCCCCCGCCAAACGCTTTAGTTTACTCAAATATGCAAAGTAATTTACCGGTCACATTATTTATTTGATTATGCACTTCAGTAAATCGTGAGACTGAAATGGTCGGGCCGAAGGCCCGACCATCGCCGCCGGCAGGCCAAGCAGGCCCGGCCCCTGCCGAACGGAGTTGCCGGCGCAGCGAAGTGGAGCTGGCAACTCCGTTTGGCGGAAGGGCGGGCCTGCTTGTTTTACCGTGTGCTGCTTTAGATGTTGTGCCCCGCCGTCCCAGAAAATGACCTGTCGATGTTGTCTTCCCGTTCGCATGATGGCAGTCATTTCCTGCATTTCAGTGCCGTTATTGTTTTATAACAGTCGTCTCTGGCAGCTCTCCGGCCGGCATTTCTCCGAGTCGCGCCTGCTCATCAAGATCTCTGGGAGGTCGGGGCCTCGGCACAGGGCTCGGCAGGGTTCGGTACAGGGCTCGGCACAGGGCTCGGCACAGGGCTCCGCAGGGCTCGGCAGGGTTCGGCACAGGGCTCCGCACAGGGCTCGGCACAGGGCTCCGCAGGGCTCCGCAGGGCTCCGCAGGGCCCGCTTCAGAGATCCTCCAGAGCGCCTCGCCGCACTGTAATTATGGTCCCGCGAGACAACACTGTCATTGTCAGTCAGGCAGGACGGCGGGGCCGGGCTCTGCTCGCCGTGCCGCCACGGCGCCGACTCGTTTGGGAACTCCCTCCCTCTCTTCATCCCTCTCTCCCACCCTCTCACTCCCTCTCTCCCTCCCTCTCACCCCCTCCGTCTTTATTGCGCGCCCGGTCGCGTCTAAAAAGAATGGCGTGCGTATAGGGGAAGCATGGGTATCGTTCACCGTGACTTTCATCATCTTTTTATTTTATCTTTTTTATTTTTAAAACAGAGTGCGCCAAGCTTTCATCAAATGGGATGGAACGTACTAAAACGAGGATGCGCTGAAAGGCACGCGCGAATGACCGATCCGGACATTAACCCGAGAGAATGAGTGGTGGTAAAATTTTAACGGACTTGATGCCTGCTACAAAGGGCACACGATAGCAAGGCGGGACATTAAAGCCAAGCAAGGAACAAACTCAAAGGTTGAAGGTGGGAGCAGCGGAGTCAGTGTTAAATATTCACAGCGAGCTAGGCTCGCGCAGACAACCACACACACGCGCGCGCGGGCTCTCACACACACACACACACACACGCACGAGGATGTGACATCTAGACAGATAGGACCCTGAGCGCGAGGGGGCAGCCCTGCTCGTGCGAGGGACAGGGGAATTCACTTACATTGCGGCCGGGCCGGGGCTGGGGCGAGGAGGCAAGGAACATTGAAATGGCGCGCTCGAGAAGGAGGGCGGCAGGGAGGGACTAAGTTATGCACAGACACAAAACAAACGTGGCTTTCTTTCGGTCAGTGGGTCGCGAGTCGTCCGTTCCTTTCGTCCCCAGAGGACCGCGTCAAAAAACATGTGTCTCGTGATAAATAAAAAAAAGCACTTTCGAAAGCTTTCATCGACGTCCAAACTAGGAGAGAATACAAGTGTAATAGGGTACTGGGAAAGGGGTGGAAGGTGGAATTGGGGGTAGGGGAGGGGGAGAGAGATGGGGCCAGCGACAGGCCCAGCCAGGCCGGATGTCAGAGCCGCAACTCCTCTACTTCCCCTACAATGAAATCACCGCCAGCAGCCCAGTCACTGATATTTCTGGCTGTCCCCGGGGGCTACACTCTTCTTGGCACAGAGAGCGCGGTGCTTTTCTTTCTGTGCTTCTCTCCTACCCCTCTCTCACTCGCCTGAAGCCCGAAGGCTCAATAACAAAAAAATAAGAAGGGAGGAAGTTGGCGTTGCTTTTACCACAATGGCAAGGACAAAAACATAATTTGTCATGAACAGGCTCACGATAGACGGCATCAGAAGCAGGCACGCCTACAAGTAACTTGTTCCAGAAATCAATTACTTAAATATCACAATTTTCAATGATTTTCTTTACGCATTTGTGGCCTCTCTATAAATAGCAGGCAGAGCAAAATCAATTATTTTAGTTCAACCACTTTAAAAGTTTGTTATCGTAAATGTGCCTGCCCAGCGACCAGGGACCGAGCGAGCTGGTTTGATGACTGTCTCTGAGTGACCCTGGCAAAGCCCACAGACCGTCCTACCCACCCTATCAGGGTGTCGTTGACGTGCCGCGTCAACCCTCTGGGACGAGACTGCCGACGTCGACATCAAAGTTAGCAGTGCTGCGGGGGTCACCACCATCCCTCAGCCCCTGACAGGGATGGAACCACCCCCTCCCCCCTCTCCTTCCCATCCCCGTCACTACGCTCCATTTTTGTTTGCTCTGAGCACAGAGCAGCCAGGCCAGCAGCAGAGAGGGGAAGCTAGAGGGGCTGGGCCCGCACTCCTTCAGCTCCTCCTTGGCCGTGGCCGTGCCTTGCCCCTGGGCCCGTATACGCACCACGAGGACCCCTCCTCCTCGTCTTCGTCCTCCTCGACTACCACCTACACTACCATCCCCACCGCCACCAACAACCACCACTACCATCACCACCGCCACTACCACCACCAACCACCACTACGACTACCATCACCGTCTCTGCGAGTTACCAGTCCTTTGGGGCATATCCACTCGGCCACCACTCCACGCCACGCTGCGTCACGCACCCCCCCTGTCCCCCTCCCCCTGCCCCCACCGTCCACAAACCACAGCCAGCACCAGCAGCTGCACGGAGCTGGGAGGAGGCGCAGGGGGCAGGGCAACCTCCCCGGGGAGCGGGGCAGGGGGAGAGGGAGGGTCCTCTGCTGCTCTCTGCGGTCTGCTAGCGCTCCACTACTGTCTTCTGGAGCAGCAGCGCAACGCTGAGCACCGCCCCCCCCCCCCTCACACACACCACACCGAGTCCAAGTACCGTACCGCCACACCCCACTACGGCCTACTCGTGCATTTCGCTCAGGGCGACACCCCCTTCCTCCCCAACCGACGCGCCATTCGACGACCGAGTCCACGCCGTAAGCCGTTAACCAGTTTCAGTCTCATAACAAGTTTTGCACCCTCTTTCTCTCGCTCCCTTCTTTCTTTTCTTTCCGTCTGTCGCTTACTAGTTCCCTCCCGCCGCCCGGTATGTGCTGAGTCTTTCCGCCGTCCTGGACCGAACCCCCGACGTCGTCGGTCGTCTAATCCTACCCCCCCCCCCCCCCCGTCGAACAAAGTTTTGAGCCGCGTCCACCACCTCTCTCTCGCGCCTCCTCGGTCCTTCTCAGGAAGGATTTGTGCCAGCCAAGCCCTCGCCAGCGTCGGAGCGAGGGAGCAGTACTACTACTGCTCCAGTCCAGGGCCCTTCTCCTCTGGAATCCTCCTCTGCAGGATGCGAGGGGCTGCTCTCGCCCTGGCGCCGCTACATCGTCCTCGTCGCGCCGCCGAGAGCAGAGAGGGGCTCGAGGGACGGGCGCGAGCACAGCTCGGAGCATAGAGCTCGAGCACAGCTCGGAGCATAGAGCTCGAGCACAGCTCGGAGCATAGAGCTCGGAGCACAGCTCGGAGCATAGAGCTCGGAGCACAGAGCTCGGAGCACGGATCTCGGAGCACAGAGCTCGGAGCACAGAGCAGCGCGCCGCGACGCTATGCGCTCATTGGTCTATTCAGGGC
>NW_026267213.1:1018002-1021676 GCF_000697945.3 Frankliniella occidentalis | reverse complement strand
CTAGGGTGGTCCATAAAAACGCTTTTGTTAAAATATTGAAATGCTTGTTGACTATATGGTGTAGTTTGGTGTGTAATGACCTCCAAATTTTTTTCCTAATTTTTGAACACGATTTGACCCTGCCGAAATGGCCTCCAAGTTAACATGGGATCCTTATGGGGAATTCTACTAAAAGCAATAAAATTAGACTGGAGCTCAAAATATTTGACGGACGTTAGTATACAAGGCAAAATCGTGATCTACTTAAAAATCCGATTCAGAAAATGTGCCACATGCAGTCGCAACACGTCGCGTTTCGATAGAACACTCACTCAAACTTCGCTTAAAACGCCAATATAACTGCCCATATTGTTATGGAAACGCGACGTGTTGCGACTGCATGTGGCACATTTTCTGAATCGGATTTTAGAGTAGATCACGATTTTGCGTGGCACACTAACGCCTGTAATATATTTGAAGCTCCAGGCCAAATTTATTGCTTTTAGTAGAATTACCCATAAGGATCCCATGTTAACTTCGAAGCCATTTCGGCAGGGTCAAATCGTGTTCAAAAATTCGGAAAAAAATTTGGAGGTCATTACACACCAAACTACACCATATAGTCAACAAGCATTTCAATATTTTAACAAAAGCGTTTTTATGGACCACCCTACCTGGTCTCTCCCCGGCGTTTGGCGAGGGCATTGCGCAGCATTTAGCAACGTTCCGCTGCATTGCTAAACACGGCAGTTGTATTCTCGACTTTGACGCCACATCCTCGCTCGGGGGCTCGTCTGGCCTCGGCTGGAGGGCTCGCCTGCCGGCTGAGTCCAGGTCAAAATGGCCATTCGCGGAAAAAAAGCAGGCGAGTTGCCCTCCACTAACATCCAACGTAGGGGGAGGGGGGTGTTGGTCAGCCCAGAACGTCCGTCCGTCTTTTGCTGTTATGAAACTGCCGAGCTTTGCAAGCTCTCACAGCGCCTGGCAGGTAGGCAACTTCTTGCCTGCAGTCACGCGTGTACTGCGGGGCGGCCTACCCGGCGTTTCGCAGGCGCCGAGCCCCTGTCGAATTGCAGAATGAATCGGAGAAAAACGGACGTACTTTCTGGACGATCCCTTAGAACATTTGGTTGGGTTCGACTGCTAAACTGATTTCGCTCGAACAAAATGTTCCGCGCTCCACCTCCCAGTTTTTTTCTCCTCTTTGCTAAACTTGTGGTGGGAGGAGGAGACACGGAGGGGGCAGTGGAAGGTTTGGTATATGTCGGGCACGACCCAAAATGGTGATGGCGCTGTCACGTACTGCATATAGCAGTCCGATTGAGGGAGAGGGGTAAGGGCTCCGGTAGGGTCAAACACACAGAGCGAGAGAGAGAGAGGGAAAGAGAGTTCGATACGAGACGCTCTGCCTCTGCACGGCCATGATCGCGTGTGTATTTGTTCAATCGGGTCAGACCGCAGGGGTGACGCTCAATAGTTCACCCCCACCGATGTCCTCCGGCAGGCCACGCCGCGCCCAAACGTATTCCTTCCATACCGCCAGTCGAAGAGACGACTGTACAATTGTCCGGCATGAAATCCGCACCCGCGACGTCGAAAGTAAGAACAATCGTTCCCGAAACAGGACGGGACCTCCGTGACCGCTGTCGTATTGAGCGTGGGTGTGGTAGAACGGCGACGCCCCCAGCAGTCAGTCCAGTGCCAAGAGGGAGACGTGGCCCAAGAGGACCAGAGGGCCGCCCCGTCGCCCCGTCGGCGCAGGCGGGAGCCAAACTTGAGCCCGTACCCAAGACCGCGGCACCCGAGTGGCGCGGGCAGAATTTCTCTCCCTCTCTTTCTTACTCACACACACACACACACACACACACTCACACTCACACTCACATACACACGCCAGCAGTGCGAGCTCGCGCGGCTCGTTACCGAAACTTGGGGAAAGACTTGAGACTGGAGCGAGCTGACATGAGAAACACCAACTTGGGCCACAATGGGGGGAAAGAGGCGGGGGGTTGCGAGGACAGGGGTGGAGGGGGGGGCGTGCCCCTATATGTAAGAGCCTATCTACCGCGCCACGCCCCTCAGGGCCTTTTCGGCCGGCCCTTACCTGATTTATAGCGAGAGCAACGCTGCCTTATTGCAGTGCGGCATGGCATGTGTGCATGTCCCGTTTAGTCACAGACGGGGTATTATTTTCAGTTTTGTTCCCGAGGGGGAGGGGGTAATGCTATTAAAAGCCTCGCTGTGTGAGGGGAGGGATAAGTATATACGTGCTCCACGGCCAGGGACAAGGAGACTCGGGCGAGTGCTCGGCCACTACAGCGACGTCGCCAGCGAAAAGGCGGTATGTAGGGAGATAGTGCAGTATCGACTGCGGGGAGAGGGTGGCGAGCCCCCCCCCCCCCCCCGGCGGCTTTGGGGAAGGGGTGAAGGGGTAATGCGATATCCGCCGAGGAGTGACGAGACGAGCGATAAAGGTCGATCGCAGAGGGGCAAGGGATGAAAAAAGCGTCTCTCTCTCTCTCTCCGACCGGAGGGCCGACCGCACGAGCGATGGCCCAATAATTACCAGGGCCGCTCAACTCAAGCCGTCAGGTGCAGAGGAATTCAGTCCTCTCTGCGGCGACCACCGGCAATCTCATGCGTGCGTGGGAATCGATGATGATGATGCAAGGTAAGCGGTAAGCTGAGGCTAACAATCCTGGTCGCTGGTAATCCTGACTAATTCTGAGTGATCCATGATGGTGATGACCAGTAGTGAGAACGCCTTGGAAGTTTATGGTAATCAAAACCAAGGTAAATTGTAGCGTTCTGCATCATCGATAGAGATAATCCTCCGTGATCGGTAATCCGGATGAACACAACAATAACTTCACCTAGCTATAATGAGGCTATTCCGGGGAGACCCGGAGAGACGGCAGCTGCGGCGGGAGAGCCGGGAGAGCGCGATCATAGAGAGCTTCCCCTCGACAGACACAATGCAGACACGAGTGCTCTCCTCCGCCCGGACCTATAGTCATACTGCCATGAGCTGCCTCGAGAAAGCACATCCATAGCCACCTCCACCTCCTTCTCCACCCCCCTAGGGTGGTCCATAAAAACGCTTTTGTTAAAATATTGAAATGCTTGTTGACTATATGGTGTAGTTTGGTGTGTAATGACCTCCAAATTTTTTTCCTAATTTTTGAACACGATTTGACCCTGCCGAAATGGCCTCCAAGTTAACATGGGATCCTTATGGGGAATTCTACTAAAAGCAATAAAATTAGACTGGAGCTCAAAATATTTGACGGACGTTAGTATACAAGGCAAAATCGTGATCTACTTAAAAATCCGATTCAGAAAATGTGCCACATGCAGTCGCAACACGTCGCGTTTCGATAGAACACTCACTCAAACTTCGCTTAAAACGCCAATATAACTGCCCATATTGTTATGGAAACGCGACGTGTTGCGACTGCATGTGGCACATTTTCTGAATCGGATTTTAGAGTAGATCACGATTTTGCGTGGCACACTAACGCCTGTAATATATTTGAAGCTCCAGGCCAAATTTATTGCTTTTAGTAGAATTACCCATAAGGATCCCATGTTAACTTCGAAGCCATTTCGGCAGGGTCAAATCGTGTTCAAAAATTCGGAAAAAAATTTGGAGGTCATTACACACCAAACTACACCATATAGTCAACAAGCATTTC
>NW_026267213.1:1011442-1017952 GCF_000697945.3 Frankliniella occidentalis | reverse complement strand
CCCTCTCTCTCTCTCTCTCTCTCTCTCTCTCTCTCTCTCTATCTATCTCTCTCTCTCTCTCTCTCTCTTTCTCCCCCTCTCTCTGTTTCCTCCATTCTCTCTCGGGTCTATTCCTCTCCGCCCGCCTCGTCTCTCGTTTCGGAGCAATCAATTATTTAAGGATTCACGATAGGACTTCACGGAAAATCAATTTCTCTGTCCCTCTCTCTCTTTCTCGTCCTAACATGCGTCCCACGCCCCAACTTCCTCACTCCGCCTGGCCCCCGCACTGCTTTTCAAGCGGTTTTCCCTCGACCGACCGCCCTTGTTTCCGACACCGAGACGAGAACCTTTCGAGAAGAAGTACGTAATCGTGCCAAAGTTCTGAAGAATACAACTTTTAATGTTTCTACTACAATCACACACAAAAAAATGCACATAACAAAAGAAAGAATAATTTCTCGCTGTCGAAATCGCGGTCAAATTACACTGCACTCGCCACATCACAAACCTTGTTACATTTGCCTGCTGCAACGCTTGCTAAAAGGAGCCCATTGTTCCCTCTACCAATCCCTGCCTGCAGCGCCTTTAACGAAACATTTACCCCTCGCTCTTTTCTCCTTAACCGGTTCCGCCCGGCGCGGCCCCGCCCCTAGAGAATGCAGCCCGACGCAGACGGATGGGGGTCGGCGGCGGCGGGGGAGAGGGGAGGGGGGCACACGGAGGAGAGGTGGTCTGCGAGCTAAGGGTGCGCCGCCCGGAGTCACCTCCTCCTCCTCTCACCCAGAGCGATGACGCTCTCAGAAAAATATATATTGTTTTCTTGAAAATTCGCCACATGAATGCCTGCTTGACTTACAATAGCGTCGTTACAGGTAATTAGTGGGTTAGTAATTTTATTTAGTAACCTTTTTGTAACTTTTACCGTCAGTGTTGCATAGCAGTGTTGCTTTTTCTCTTCCCGTCGCCCGTGAGCCAGCGCGGGCCCCCCGCGGCCCTAGCCATCGCTGGGGCACATGTAAAACATCAGCCGAAACAATTTCAACTTTTAACTTTCCTTTTTGACTATGTATAACCTGTATAACTGTACAACACGTATTATGGATAACTTTACCGGGAACCTACAAACCCTTTTTTTTCACGGCGGTGTGTGTGGATGAGCCACCGCGACCAAATTGGTCGGAGGCTGGGAGCTGCTGCCCTGGCCGGCCAGGCTCTCGCCGAGGACCAGGGCGGACCGGCGGCCGCCCGGAGTCTTGTAAACGGCGTTAAGAATTCACGAGTGTTGACACTGCTTGTGTTACGAGGCTGAGAGTGGGGAGGTAGGAGAGGGGGTATGGAGGGGGAGGGGGGTTTTAATCGTGTCGGCCACCTTGTCCGACGGCTCTTTTACCGGGGAGGCTCTGTGGGCGCAAGATCGAGCGTCACAGTCTTTTCCACGGCCCGCGCCAACCTCTCACTCTATAAACAGAGGCGTGTGTGCACTTGTAAGGAGTGTTCGAATGTCACGCACTTCTCTTTAGGGCTCTCACAGCAGTGGTGGCCTGCCTCACCACGAGCGAGTCAGATTATATTTCTCAATCTCAGCGAACCTGCGGTGCACGCGCGGTCGTATGATGGTCCCCACATTTTGAGCGGTTCCACGCCGGGCTGCTGAAGGCCGCTCGAGGCTGCTGGAGGCTGCTGCCAGAGGCCGGGCTGGGCGCCGCTCAGTGCCGCTCTGCGCCCGCATTCCAGGGGCGCGGTCGGCTGGAGATGTTTTATCGCTGAGAGGAGGCCCGGGCGGTCCGGCCTTTCACTCCCCATCTTCCTCCCAGCCACACAACAGCCCAGCTGTAACCTCCCTCCCTCCCCTTCTCTTCCTCCCCCATCTGCCTGACCCCCTCTGCAAGAGCCCTCCTCTCCTCCTGCTGAGACTGGACCACCTTGACCCACATTTACAATAGAGCAACACCAAAAAAATTAGTGAGAGAGAGAGAGATGGACTCGCAAACAGAATGGTACGATTTAACATAGCAAAGGATAGAGCTCTCTACTTTCCGTTTTCTTTTTGCTCGGTACGGTCTGAACGCTTCATGCCATCCCCACCCCACCCCACCCCCCTCTTCCAGTCAACCTCTCTCCCCCACCCAACCTCCCCCTTTTCTCTCCTGCCCTAAATGATCTCTACCCCCTCTCCTCACACAATGGACCTGGCGAAGCACGCGCGCGGACCGATAACCGAGTCTCTCCGTAATAATATCAAAGCTCTGTTGGGCAGGGGGGCAGAGCGGGGGAGGGACGGGGGTGATCGTGGCAATATTCTTTGTCGCTGACTTCCCCCTCCCCCTCCTGCCTACCCTTAATCACGCTGGGACCAGGACCATCGAGCAGCACTGCGTCGCCCCGTCCCACTCTCCTTATTTACAGTTTTCTTTTTTCCTTTTTTAAGAACAACGGAGGATGAGGTTCGCTCACCCCTCCATCCCCACCCTCGCACCATAAACCGCAAGTTGATGGGAGTTTGGTGCGTCTGTGCATCAACACTAGCGGTATCTTTGGGGGCGCTCACGACGCCTCCCGCGTCCGGCAGAGTCGTTGAAGACGGTCTGTTCCCCCCAGCGAGAGCGTTACCCCCGCCCCGCGTATCGGCTTATGGTCGTGCCGTTTGGACGACGGGCGGGGAAGGCCAGATTGTAGACCGCGATTTTGGTTCAGGGAGCGAACCTAAACCTGCCGCAACACCACTGCTACTACCCCTTCGCCACTGCGAGGCCCCCTTCCTCCTCACTCGGGCCAGGCAAGGTGGGTCGGTGGGGGAAAGAGAGAGAGACGGGGGAGGGAGGAGGGGGCAGGGGCAGACCTTTGCCGTTCCTCGCCTCACCTCGCTTCTCCGATAAACGACCAAAAATACGACCAAGTTGGCAGTCCTAGCCCAACGTGGCTGTGCCGCCTGACGGGGTGGGGGGCGACGCCCGGGTCGGGGCGGTGCGCTTGTCTGTCACCGAGCGACTCCCTGCGTCATTAAGGGTCGCGCACACACTGCTCTTGAGAGACGTGTCACCATTATCGACCGGAAGTGGGCGAAAAGTTTTCCGACAGCCGAATGTGTCGCGTTTTATGAAAAATAGACTGTCGGTGGGTATGAGGTGGAGGCAGGGGGCGGGCCGACTGGAAGTCGTGGGGCCAGGAAGGGTCGGCCGCAAAGAGGAAAGACGGGAGGGCGGAGTGAGAGAGAGGGAGAGAGTGGGGTGGGTTGAGGCGCCGCCGCCGATCGGACGTTCGTCTCTTCGATTAGTGATGCGGGGTCGATACGGCGGCCGCACGACACCCGCCGCCCGCCCGCACTCGCCAGGAGGCCGCCGAGGCCTCCGAGTCGGACGGAGCCACGCCGCCGTCGGGCCACGCCCGGCCACACCCCGCCACGCCCTACACAGCTGCTGAGCACGGCGCAAAGTCTGCTTATTGCATATTGGGTGGGTAGACTGAGGGGGAGGGGGAGGGGGTAATTGAATGTTAGAGGATACTTGGCCAGAAAGAATGCGGAGTCCCATGAACAATAATGGAGCACACGAGGGAGCACAGCACCCGACCACCCACCCACCCTTGCAAGAGGCGGAGGGAAAAAAAGGACTTCTACTCGCCTATTTTTAAGTGCCATAGTCATCGGATTAGTGTAACGATAAAAAATTCTTCGTTAGTTGAACTTATAAGCTTTCCTTTTTTTTTGCCCTTGCACCATGGTCGACATTCACACCGTTGCATTAAAAGGATCAGGAGCAGAGTTACCGATGCACTTCTAATTCGTATTGGATCCTCCGTGTTTTTTTCCAATGTCTGATTCTAAGTCAATGTATGTCCCTGTCTCCTACCGGGACTCTTTGAACGCACCACAACGATAATGTGAAAGACGTATCACGTTCTATCTGAACAGCCCCCTGTTTGCGGCCAGACAGGCCGTCAGCTTGCCGCCCAACGACGACACAGTAACAACAGCGCAATGAGAGAAGAGGCAGGAGCTCCACAAAACAAAGCGAGGCAAAGATCCACGACTCGCGTCAAAGAGGAGACCCGTTTCGCCTGGGGGGGTTTTCAGTGTTCAACATTCTCAACATTGTTGTACGTGCCGTGACATTTAAATGTCGTTCACAGAGGACTTCCGTTCTCGGATGACTCCGCACGCGAAATTATTACAGCGATAATTTACGGGGCGTGAATTATACAGTGGGTAAAGCCGGAAGTACGCGGTTGAAATTGCTGTTGATCGGGCACAGTGTACGCCCCGCGCTGCGAGAGCAGCAGCCCGCGAAATTTCTCATTAGGAATGAATGAAATGTTGTTACGTTACGCGAGGGTCTCCCTCAAAAAGGAAAAAAACATGACGCTCGTTTCGCTTCAGGAGCAGCTACCTCTTCAGCAAGCATGTAAAAACTTACGCTCAAATTAAAAACACTCTTATAAAGGAAATTAAACTGAAGCAAACAGTTCATTAGCACAACCCGACAAAAAGCGCGCGCCACCTGCAACACCTGCACTGAATTTGCGAATCTTTTTCTTTCTACGGTCTCACGCTAAAGGTTTACCGTATTTCATTGCTCATTCACTTCTCATGTACTGATATTTATGGGAAAAGATAGTAATATGCACTGTCGGTCATTGCATCATTTCAAGCTTTCACAGTACAATAATAAAACTTGTCCACATTTTAATTTTCAAGATTTAAGAAAGAAATAAGCTTTTATATGTATGGAGAAGAACAAGAGCTTTTGCTCATACCTCATAACAAAACTTTCCATATCATCCATTGACCGCAAAGCTCAACACTGGCGCCCAGGGGACATGCGTTTTTGGGGTCACACCTACAATCATTCGCCATTATCACAGTTGACAGACATTATGTTCACTATTTACAAATTTTCATTATTATCAAATATTTTTTCAAGGTTTAGTTTTTCATCGCTTCATACTACTACAAAAACAACTGCAATTTTAAAAGCAGTTTTAGGGGAGAAGTTTATAGCGCTTACGAAAGAAGTTTACATTTACTGATCAAGTAGGAGATATTCTGCCTTTGAAGTAGTAGTACGAAGTAGTAGTAGTAATAGTAACATTACAACGTTAATATGTAAGAAATACCGTAACTTGTTCAGTGATCTAAGACGTGACAGGAGTAAGTGATTTACCTTTGACTCTACGGCGTTGTGACACCACTAACAGCAGCTGCCTCCTCTCTCTCTGCTGCTGCCTAACTACAACAAAATGACTGCAGGGGTTTGTATCCTGGAGATGGTGCGGCGCGTGTGGGCCTCTCTCGACGGTGCCGGAAGTATACCGCCGGGGCAGAGTCGAGAGCGGGAGTAGTCCACGCGCGCGCGGCGGATCCGCGGCGGCTCCCGCAGGATGGGCAGGACTCGGGCAGGACTGCAGCACTCAACAGGCGGCCGCCAGGGCGCGCCAGGGTCGCCCGGGCGGCAGCGGTAATCCAAACGATATGCTCTCGGCGTGGACGAGACACTAGCGGAGGTGACAGTCGTTCACACGCGCGCGCGGAACGGTGTCCGCCGGTCAGGGGGCGGACCAGTTGCAGTCGTGAGCGGGCGGCCGACGCCCCGCCACGCGGCTGGTGGTCAAACAGTCACTCTCCTCCCCGGGGGCCGCCGGAGGGTGCGCGCACAGACTCTCTTAGTCGCGCACGAAGACGAACTCGTTGTAGTGGTTCCAGCGGTTCTCCTCCGGGTCGACGCCGGCCTTGAGGTCGGCGCTGCCGCCCGCAGTGCCGGAGCCGCAGGAGCCGGCGAGGCGGAAGCCCTGCTCCTGCAGCGAGTCGAAGGCCTGCTCCAGCGAGGAGTGCTTGAGGAAGAAGCGGGCCGTGTAGCGGTCCGTCATGCCGTGGTCCGGGTCCCGGCTCTCGTTGAGCGCCTCGCCGAACACGGCGCGGCACAGCGCCACGCGCCCGCACACCAGCAGCCGCGACAGCTTGCGGAACTTGACGTCGGCCAGGCCGTCGCGCCCGAAGGCGAAGCTGCCGCGGTAGCCCACCGTGATGAAGCCGGACGGGCGCGCGCGCTCCTGGGCGCCGATGGCCTCGAGCAGCCCGGACAGCCCCAGGTGCTGCGCCTCCTCGCGCAGCCGCTCGCGCTCGCGGAAGGAGTCGGGCAGCACGAGCGCGCCCGAGCGCAGGTAGTCGAGCACGTAGCGGAAGAGCACGCCGTCGCGGTCCAGGAAGTACTTGCCCTTGGGGTCCTTGGGCGGCGGCGGCTGCGCGCCCGAGAACAGCCGGCCGAGCAGCGACTCGGGCTCGCGCGTCAGCGTGGCGGCGGTCGTGGTGTAGAACACGCCGCCCACGTTCAGCTCCACCACCTGGGGGATGCCCTGCTCCGCCATGTCGGCGCGGGACGGGCGGGACCTGATGGGGCGGGACGGGAGGGCTCGCAGCTCGCACGGACCAGAGTGCCTGCGCGCCTCGCCTGCTCGCCTGCCACCGCTCAACTGGTCCTGCCCTGCTCCCGACTGCTCCCCCGCACCTGTGGCTGCAGCCCCCGCCCCCGGCCC
>NW_026267213.1:997270-1010882 GCF_000697945.3 Frankliniella occidentalis | reverse complement strand
GGTGGGGGTGGGGGGGAGGTCGAGTCGACGTCTTGTTATCCTACACGCGGCGACTTGAGCTGGCTGCAGGAAGGGTGAAGGGCGTGCAGTATGGTAAAGGGCAAGGGAAATGCACAGTAGTGTGTGAGGAGGGAAAAAAATGTGAAATATTCTTCGCCAAATCTTCCTTAGTAGTTGTTGTTACGCGCAGAGGGGTGGCTTGCTGCACGCACACGCGCGCACGAGGCGTTCACTTGAAGTCCCGGCCACGGCGGCAGTCTATACAGGGGCACCCCGCCCCGCCCTCAACAACACAACTGACGGGGATGGATTGAATTGAATCATCCCGCGCCGTGGAAAAGAGAAAAGAAAATCGCCCGACCAGGAGCGAGAGACCGGCTATGGCCGTCGCGCGTCTGTCGATAAGCCTTCTGGCCATATCGGAAATTTTTCCTATTTATTTTGCGCGATTCGAATGTAAAAGTCTGATGGAGAATGCGTACAAACCCGCCTCCCTCGTCGTCCGCTTTTTCCCCCTTTTTTGTGGACGCCGGACGCGAGTGTATGGCGAGAGAGTGGTTGCTGGGTACAGAGGATCGTGTGTCCCGTGTAATGTAAAGCCGAGTCCAGCAGAAGCGTTTCAGCGGGGAAGTCCCGGCAGGCTCGTTTTTCATTCCGTCCGATTCGCTCGACTCACTCCCTCCCCCTCCCACCACCGTCCATGCACCTCCGCCCGCATCCCAAATGTACTGTCCACTCGGGATCGGACTCACACACACACACACACGCACACAGGTGTGTCACAGCGCTGACCAGGCAGCCATCCGCGGGCAGTGAACTAGTCCCAGCATCGTTTCTCAAAGATATCAAGGTGCCTCCACTGAAATGAACATTTACTGGGCAGGAGCGAGGAAACGACGTGGACTACGAACGGCTGCTAAGCATTTCTGATTTCGTCCTCGCCCCACAAAGAGGTGACACCTGGAGGCTGGCGAGGACGCTTCTGAGAGCGCCTGCAACGCGCTGGGTAGGCCAACCCGCAGAGCATCTACGTGGAGCCGGCGGCCCGCCCTGAGCGCTCCAGGCTCCAGTGCAATGCAGGGGCTCGGGCAAGCGGAACGTTTATGTAGCTCAACGTCAACGTTCCCACCTGCCATTTTTGACGCCTCGGTATCGATGACCATCCCCTGTAGGGAACGCACCCCAATGCTGCGAGTTTGGCTGCTCGCTATCGGCCCGTCAGGAGCCATGATGGTCAAAGGTAAGAGGCAAAGTCGTTGCATTGCGACGGGTGCCTGCTCGGATGCCACCGGCACAAAGGTAGGTTTGTTTGTAGCATGAAACCAAAAGTCTGAATACCTTCGTCAGGTGGCACAGTGTCGACTGTAGGATTGACAAAGTAAAACACCGCAGCCCTCGCAGTCACGGACCCGTTTTGTGGTCAGCTTTGATTTTGAATGTTGTTGTTTTTTCAGGCCGCCATCGCCATGAATCGCATTTTCGCGTCGATGATTTACGTCTGAAATCTATCAGATATTCTTCCCCCCATCCTCCCGACTCCCGACCAAGGCAACGACGAAACATGAAAAATGTTTCGTCTATCCAGAGGGAAAACGAGGCCAGACCAGCCAGGCGCCGGGCCTCGCTGCCGAGGTGAAGGAAGGTGGTCGGGCTCGACGCGAACGCACGTGACGTTTTAGCGCCAGTCCAGCCCGTCCAGCCGCCCCTGCCCACGCCCGAGACAGGAGACGTGAGTTAGCTCAGATGGAACCCGCGAGATATGGGGCGCCGTAGACCGCAGGCACACGACAGGGCGCCGCGAGGGGAAGAGGGGAGGGGGTGCCGGGCGCAGACTTGGTTTCGCTTGCCAGTCCATATGACCCCATAATATTTTTACCCCGGGGGGCTCTATGAACTCCAATGGTGGGGGGCATCATATTTTTACCCCCCCCCTTCCCCTCAAAGAGCACGTAGTATGTGCACGACAAACTTGCGGTGTTTTTCAGCCGATCGTGTGGAGATGGAGAAGACAACCGGACTTAACAAGAGTTTCCCGCCGCTAGGTCACGCTGGTGGTGGGGGAAGTACCCCTCCTCCCCTCCCCTCACCCCACTCTATACCCACTCCACTGCTCTCATTCTTACCGTACTTCGGTTAGACCGCGACTAGGTACTGCTACCTAGGCTGGGCATGTCTATGATATGACGAAGAGTTATCTCACATTGTTAAAAGATAAGATAATAGGTCAATGCCATCGTCTCACATGAAGTTTGCCATCGAACTGCCAAAGCCTAATCAAGGAGCAATCAACAAAAACAATCTCACCCCGTTCTGACATAACCTTTCTGTTCTCCTTTCTACACATGAAAGTAAACATTTGTTTGGAAGCTGTTCTGCCTGTTGGCATTTGTGACCTCTGGTGTTCGGTTATCACGTTCCTGATAAGAAACCTCATCAGCCAAACAGGGGAGTTTCAAGTTTGAAAACAGCTGCAGACCATTCATTTGACAGAACCAGTGACAAGACAAGTACATCTCTGCATCCCAAGAGGAAATTTTTTCATACCTAAATATGGCGACAGACACCACAGAAAATGAAGATTTAATTCTTATGGTAGGGTACAGCTGCCTTGATCTTGTCTTGTCAGCCCCTCGTTACCCTGAAGAGGACTCTATGAGCAGGTATTCATGACAGTGAGATTTTTAAATTTCTTAAACATCGACACATTATCCTTTACTGATCAAAATCGAATAGGGCTTTGGATTACCACAAGCGTCGAGGAGGTAACGCCTCAAACTCATCAACTGTGCTATCACAACTTGGAGCAAAGCCCGAACTCTTAGCAGTAATGACTAGTGACGAGTATGGGGAGTGAGTACAATTCTTTTTCACAGTGTAATGCAGAGTACTTTTAAATGTTAGCTTGCAAAAATATATATTGCACTATTTCTTACTTTAATTTGAACAGGTTTATTCAAAATGACCTAAAGGCAAATGGTATAATCTTTGAAAATTGTCCAATCTATCCGAATATCAATTCACCATTCACTAGCATAATTCTGAGCCTTTCCTCTGGGACTAGAACTATCTTACATTATCGTCCCAAAGATTATCCTAATCCCACAGTGGAAGACTTCAGCAAATTGAATCTTGCAAAATATAAGTGGATACACTTTGAGGTAATTTCCAAAGATTTTGAAGATATTGTATAAGATAAGCACTAAATTTGACTTCTATTCATTTCAGGGAAGAGCTGTTCCAGAGGTATTAAAAATGATTGATGTGCTTGATGCTTGGAATACATTAAACTACGATAAAAAAGTATTATACTCAGTCGAGTTGGAAAGATGCTATGAAGAAACTAAAGGACTTCTTTCCAAAGGCAATGTTGTGTTTTTATCCAAAGAGTTTACGAAGTACCTTGGATATACGTGTCCTATTTCAGCTCTCCAAGGATTGGCACAGATTGTACAACCTGGGTATAGCCTTTACAATTTAAAAAGAAACAACTTTTTACGTACTTCTATTTTAACTTAAAAGTAATATAAACCTTATTTTCCTCCCTACAGAGCAAATATTGTCATCCCATGGGGAGAGCAAGGGGCTGTGGCAAGATCAGGTGATGGAGTTATTTTGAAATCACCGGCCTACAAACCAACAGCTGTTCTTGACTCAACTGGAGCTGGAGACACATTCATTGCTGCTACTGTATATTACCTGAGTAAAAAAAAGTCTCTTTTAGAAGCGATTGACTTTGGTAATAAAATTGCTGGTGCGAAATGTGGCATGGTAGGATACCTCGGAATTAATGAAGTGTATGAAAAATTTAAGAAAGTTTGAAACTGGTTTATAATGAGGGAAAAAGTGATCCAAAATATATAAATGTATAAAATTTAAGAAAGATGCACATATGCCTTATAAAATACTATAATGTTGATAACATTCTTGTTTTAACAAATAACAAGTTATATCTTTCAATACTTTAAGTTGATTTAGACAAACATTTCATGAAATTGTAAACCTTATAAATTTCATCTGTAATATTTCATTACTTCCATCTTGATTACAAATACTGTAATACTGTACATACAGACAGATGAGTCCAAACAAAAAAAAATATAATTAAATTTTAGTTTATATTCCAACAAAGCTATTTGTTAAATCTGTCCTCATTAACAGGATTTGCCTACAGTTTACACACCCAAACAGGTCACAACAATAAAAATGGCAAATCATAAAGTTTTCATTACAAAAACAGGTAACTAGGGTCGATGCCACATTAGTCGGACGGAATCAATGGCAGTAATAATTGTGAGCCATTTGAGTACATACACAAAGCATTACTTAAATACTAAACTAGTGCATAATACAACAACATGCATTGTGTGGTTGAGGAATGATTCACTAAAATACTAGAGAATTAATGGAAGTCCAAAAGAAAGGCACTAAGAAACAAAATATGATTCAGTCAGTTTGTAAAATTTTGAATCTAATCGCATAGATAAGAGATCAGCAAATGAGTCAGATCTATATCCAAATAATGGATAGTTGAAGGCTGCCTTTCATATTTGACGAATGTCAGGTAAATCAAGGATAGAGCAGAATGATGTTTGGTGATTGTAATTCTTGGAATATCTTGTACTGGGACCAAACACAAAGCCAGCAGTACATCTGTAAATTGGAAATATTTTTTTCTTTAAATGTTTTAAAGTTGTTAATATATTTGCAATAATGTTGACATGTTTAGGAGAAAACACTTACATTATAGGCCATCCAAAGCCATAAAATAAATGCTGACAAAACAGCATCAAGCTGAAGAAGGAATAAAACATGATAGTTGTAATCTTACTCAGAAATAGACAACATTACAATATTGGAGAATACTTACATAAATGTAGTATCCACCTATCAACCACAGGCCAAACACAAGCTGGAATGCTATGCAGATTCCGAAACCTATCAACCAGGGCAACATGTATCCTCGAGTGCCACGATGCAAGCTCACCAACATCAGAATAGCACACACAATGAGCAGAAGAAAATATGTTATGAAGAATCCTCCAACACCTTTCATAGCTGAAAAAGAAAGGAGATGCTTTACTTTTCTGACACCATGTTAAACAATTTTGTTCTTAAATACTATTTTCTAAAGTTTATTTTTATAAACTTACAGTGGCGCACATCAGATTCAAATAGAGGTGAATATAGTTGAGAAGAGTCACCACCATTTAACATGTAGCATATAAGAGTAATCAATACTACACAAGTTGCCTAGAAAAAATAAGAAGCATTTCATTTAAGACGTAAGTAAGTGCTCACAGTGCATTCAATTAGTCGAAAGTACTCACCACTGTGTAGCCTGCAACCCACTTGCAACCAACTCGGACATTGTGTGCCCATATAAAGGGCGTCCAAAAGGTTTCAATCCTCATTTTTGTGAACTCTGTAAACAAATAAATATAATGAAATCTATCACTCCAGTACCTTCCAAAACATCCACTTTGTGAATGTGAAACAGTGAACGAGAGTTGATGATTAATCCATTCCAAATAACTAGATTTTTTTCCCTATCAAACTATAGAATTTTTGTGTCAAATATTTACTTAAAATAAGGAGCACACAACGCCTTTCTATATGTAAACATAAACTGACTAACATAACCTTCAACTTAAAAATCACAAATCCTTGCTGCCCCGCTTTATGAGTCTCAAAACTGAGGTATAATTACAATGTGGGTATTCGATAACATAACTGGGTCGAAGGTAATAGTATAAAAGGTGCAATGCAGTATTTTAATTTAAATTTTAAGTCTTAACTTACTTTAAATCCGTCAACGCCCAGGACTCGTCAGCACCGCCCCAAACAAACCTGGTGGGAGTGCCCGGCGCTAGATCGCGCTACTGTCGGGCAATTTCCACCAACGTTACTTCGACAATCAGAAGTTTATTTCGGACAACCATGCTTCAATCCCAAAATTTTACTCTTAAAAACAAACATAGAAATGTAGTTTTGGAAACTTTAACAAATTATTTTCATGTCTTAATTATTGTAGAAATGTTTGAATCCTATGGTTAACCTTAACGCGTTGGTCAGTCCGAAAATCCGTCTCTATGGCGACAAAGGCGCCCTAGCACGATCCGGTACAATTCCGGCGATTACGTTTCGAAAAGGCAACTTTCGTTTTGTTCTCTTCAGGTGACTTGTCAACCAAGCATTCTGGCTTTCTATTCTTACGACTGAGAACAGCAGAAGAATGGTGCAGTATACAAATGTTCTTGAAACTGCAAAGAATAACTTTCAAACTGGCATAGGGAAAAATTATAGTCCTGCAGGTAAAACTAATATTTTGATTCATACGAACAGTTTTCAAAGCAACGTTTCCCATGTAAATGTGTTTTCAATTGCAGATGTAGAAGAAGTCTGGAAGCAAGTTGCGCAGTTTATCAGAAGCTCTCTTTTAAAGAAGAGGGTAAAACAGTTTCCGTAGTTTCTGAGTTATCAGATTTAATTTAGTACGCCTAACCATTCAATCGTTTCATTCTCTCTCAGGCTGTGGACATAAAAGGCTTAGGAAGATTTACAATTCAAGAGTACTCAATGCCAGTTTCATCCATTTATGCCGTCTGGTCTCATCGACCTGTCTTTTACTTAGACAAGCGGCTGTGTGACTCTTACCATATAAAATGTGTGCGCTTATTTTCATCTGACAAGGTGAGCTATCTAATATTTATTCTGATCGACGTATGGTTAATGTATCTTCATCAACCTTCATTTTCCCTATTTTCCTCTTCACAGATCAGTGTTGTGTCAACAAATCTGTCAACAATAGCTGCTCTTACCAATTTATCAAGGCATGCTGTGGAAGATATCATCAATGAAGTTGTCCAGGTAAAGCCATTGTCCTAGAACTACATAGAGGAGCCTTCACAATAAACGGCTCCCGATGTGACCCGAGCGAAACGTTCGGCTTCCAACGTTTTCTTGCGCCTAGCCAGTTGAGCGCTGTGGGCGGGCTACCGGCGAAACACAACTGTTGTCCGGGTTGGCCTACCTATCTCGTCGCAGGCGCTAGCGTCGCTCTCGTGAAACGTTCGTTTTGGGGGGTTTGGGAAACACCGTAAAAGTTCTTCATAAACATACATTTCGAACCGCTGGCCTATCAGTCCTCCCGCCATGTTTTAAGCGCTTCAACAAGGCGTCACCACTGGGTTGGGGACCTTAGGGAAGTACCAGACACCTCACAGACACTTCGTGTGGCCCAGGCGCTGTGCCGGCTGTGCATGGCGCAGAAGGACCTGGAGCTGCCACTGCCGGGGCTGGGGACGCTGCGCATCGTGGACCGCTACACCGACATGCGGTACAGCCGGGAGCTGGTGCGCGCCGTGCACCGGGACATCGCGGACCCGCTGGTGATGGCGAGCCATGTGCGTGCGTGCGACAAGCGCCCGCCGCCCCGAGCCTCCTTCCTCGCGCCCGTCGCCGTGCCGCCGCGCTACCTCCGCGAGCTGCACGACGTCAACTACGGATAAAACTGCGAGGGTTGCGGCGGCTGCTAAGTGTTTATATCTATCCTCAGGGATATCGATCTGAGACCACTCCGTTTCCATATGCCGGGGATGGGGCAATATGGGGCTCTCTAGACAGCAGATCGGCTGTCGGGGCTGGGCTTGGTTTAAATGTATTGCGCCTCGACGCCGAATTTAGAGATCAGGCTGTAAGTTTTCCTGGGTTACATTCAGACTCGGAGTAACGTCTTCTAGCGTCGGTTTTGGCAAGTCACACAATATTGCCGTTCAAAACATTGCCCCCGTTTCTGAACAATTTTTGTGGTATGGTCGCAGCGGAGGGGTACCTTCGAGGAAGGGGGAAGCAGCTCTGCCCTTGTCAGGTGGAACGGAAGGTGAACTCCCTTCAAGTTTCAAGTAAGTGTGTGGCTCATCACAAAACACTCTTGTAATTTTGAACTCTTTCTTTTAATGTTTTCTACGTTTTAAAAAATAAATAACATGACAGATACAATCCGTCATATTAGTCAAACAATGAACATCAAAGAAGGTTGTATACCTCAGTCAGCTCTTCAAAATTCATATATAAAATTTAACTTTTGGGTCCCTAGATGTAAACATTAACATTTCCAGTACAAGTATAAAATTCAAAACAGGTACACTCCTTTGCCCAGTGAGAAATGACTGTCAAAACGATGTCGAAGCGATATTGTTACGACGGTGATCCTGCCTTTGCAGCATCTTTTTTCGACATCCTTTCGATATCCCATCTCGCACTAGGTGCATATTTCAATTGTTATTGGTAAGAAACGCAAGCCCATTGAGGGACTGAAAAAATATTACCTTCTTAATCACAACCTTGACAACACGTACTATTTCTTAACTACAAATGAACAACACATGGCAATATAGGGTCGAGAGATCATTCAAACATGAGCTATAAGGCAAGGCGACAAACCAAAAAGACACATCACTTTCATCATTACAACAGATCCATATCAGAGTATTTCCGGATAAATAATAAGTACGAAAAAACGTTTGCTGTCAGTTAATTGGTCTCATGAAGAAGTAGTCTTTTACACTCATCCGGTATTGCGTCACGTCTACTCCACGAACATTAAGCTAAGCACAGGTACAACGGCTCCACGCGGTTTGTGGCCTCTCAGTTCATTGGGTTTCATTGTTCACAACGAGTATTGCAAAAGCAGCATATAACCTAGAGGCGGCATCTCAAATGGCAGTGACTGGGAACTTTGAGTGAAGAACCACTCGCGGAGGACTTCCCCCTTGGCGGGCGGGAGTATTGCCTCTCTAGCGCCGGGTGACAAATGGGTTGCCTACGCACCAGGAGCTTCTGTCTCCAACCGTTACGCGGGATGGTTCAACAAACCGGCGGCTTAAGCGTCTCCTCCACGGAGGATTCGAAAGACAATCACGTCGTGGGTCATATTGCACACGGGGCACATCGAGTCCTTAACAATCGACAATGGCCGCACACGCGCACTGAATAATGCTTAAACATTCCATCCGAAACACCGACACGGTTTGTGGAGGATCCAGCGCCTCGCGGCGTCTTATTGGGACACACGGCATCCTCAGGACATTTCGTGGCTGTCCTGCCGCAGGGACTGGTGCGTCGGGGAGTCGCCGCGCCGGCCCCGCTCGGACGCGGCCCTGGAGGCGGGGCGGCGGCGGCCCAGGCAGCCCGAGAAGGCCGTGTCGCCGTCGCCGAAGTGCTCGCCCTCCTCCATGGTCTGCGGCAGCGGCCGGCCCAGCGTCTCGGGCAGGAACAGCGACAGCAGCCCCGACGTGATGGCCACGCAGCCGAAGATGGTGGACGGCAGCGCCTTGTTCAGGGAGTCCTGCGCAAGCGGCGGAATAATTACAATTTGTTCTTTCTGTTCAACATCGGTGGTCGTTTGGTGGCGATCCAATCGGGGCCCAAAAGACAAATGTCTTCTGGACACTACATTCATAAACAAAAAACTTGTACGTTACACATGTTTTGGTTTTGGCCAAGTACAATTTACTTGTTCAGATGTACGCAATCCTTGCTGAGAACAAGGCAAAATGTTCTTGAACAAAACCGATTACCAGATGTACAATGTACCGGGTGTATCTGTGCTTGCGCTTTAGTGTTGCGGAACTGCATAAATACATGCTCGATGAGGTCGCAGGGGCCGTGGTGCCTGACAGGCCAAGTGAGTAGGCAACCGGAACACATTCAAAGATACACCCGGTACTGTACGAAGCACGGGGACGAGCCTCACCAGCAGGGAGATGAAGGGGCACAGGGCGCCGCTGATGCGCGCGCACATGCTGGACGCGCCCAGGGCCGTGTTGCGCACGGCGGTGGGGAACAGCTCCGTCGAGTAGTTGTAGATGATGGCGAACGAGCCGGCGATGAAGAACTTGCCGATCATGACGATGGCGGTGGCGGCCGAGCCGGCGACGGGGTCGTCTGGAGCACGCGTTAAACAGGGATTAGTTGGCGATGAGGGTAGTTTGCCAGGCTAGGCTTCGGGATGCGGGTCCTTGTGCTTACCGCCCGAGGAGAGGTAGGCGGCGGTGATGCAGGCCAGCCCGCCCAGGATCATGAGCGTGCTGATGAGGGAGCGCCGGCCCCACAGGTTCATGAGGATGCCGGTGAGGATGTAGCTGGGCACGTCCACCACGCCGGCGATGGCCAGGATGAGGAAGGGGTTGCCGGCCAGCCCGCCCGTGTTGAGCGACAGCCCGTAGTACACCAGACTGTTGGCGAACCTGCGCACGTCGACCGAAAGAAACGTCATGACATGGCACAACAAGGGCCGCTAAGGAGTTTACACCTACGCCGTGCCCGACTTGCCGACGCACCAGTTGAGGCTGACGTTGAACATGCGCCTGCACATGTTGGGGGTCTTGAAGAGGTCCTTGATGGACATCTGCGGCGCCGGCGCCTCGTCCTCGACCACGTCGGCCGTGGCGTCGGCCGTCGCCGAGTCCTTGCGCAGGAAGTTGGCGATGTCGGACTTGTACTTGTCGCCGTAGTTCATCCGCGAGGCCCTCGTGACGACGCGGACGGCGTCCCTGGAGCGCCCCTGCGACCACAGCCACCGGGCCGACTCGTCCACGAGCCTGCGAGCACGCAGAACGGCGTCAAACTTCATACTCAGGACAAATGGTACATGGGGCCACGATGTGTTGTCGTTTGGGGAATGTGTTACGTACCACCACTGTGGCAGCAGCAGCAAGCTATGCAGCCCGTACAGGGCCTGCAGAAGCTGTCGGTCGGGAATCAGGTAGCCCCACAGCGCGACCAGCACGATGCCCACGCTGAAGGAGCTCTGGAAGGCCATGCCGCAACCCGTACGGTACGATGGTCCCACCATTTCCATGACTAGAGGAAACAACACGTAGAATATCACAATGTGTTGAAGTTGAAATGTTATCAATGTTTGTTACTTGTATTCATATCAAGCAGTTTCCAAACTGCTGGTTCGTCCCCACTCACTGAGCACGAAGGACGACGACAGCGTCCCCACGGTGCCCACGCCGTACAGGAAGCGGAGGGCGAGGAAGCTCCAGAAGTCCGGCACAAAGGCCACCACCGTCCCGACGACGAGCTGCAGCACGGCCGCCGCCATGAACACGGGCTTGCGGCCGAACCGGTCCGCCTGGTTGCCGAGCAGCACGGCGCCCACGAGCAGGCCCGACATGTACACGCTCTTGGCCAGCGCCTCCATCCAGCGCCGGTCGCACACCATCTCCCACTGGAACAGATAAGTCGACAACATCAGAGCCATGTCAGAAGTATTTATGATGGTTTAAAAGGCACACCCCGCGAAAGAAACCAGCCTGTTCTCAAGCGAGAAATGCGTTGCGATTCTTCAAGAACATTTACTTAGCACATTGGTACAGAGTAAACACGGGGTTGTGCTAATGAATATTTTCACAGCGCACGTGACGTCCGGGTGATATTTTAAGTCTTTGCAGCTAATGAGGTGGCTGCAGTCTACACACACGTCAATCTGGTTCTAGAGTACAATTATTGTTTGCGAGAGCGACGCAGCAGCGAGGCGAGGTGCTCGGCGAGGTGTCCTGGCAACAGCCGCTGCTGCTGAGGGGCCCGCCGCGTGGTGTGGTACCCACCTCGATGGCCCTGCTGGACAGGTAGTGCGTGTCGTCGAACACCCAGCGCTCGCACGGCATCCACGCCGAACCGTTGGCGGCGTCCAGGAGGTGGCACGCGTCCAGGGAGCCGTCGGGCCGCACCGGCCGCCGGCTCACCACGTCGCTGTGGTTCCAGGCAGCCGCGCGCACCGAGCCGTTGACCAGCTCGTCCACCTCCGGCACGAAGCATCTGAGGGTGGGATAGATAACAGGTGGTGTGAGTGATGACTCGCACAAGCACGGAGAGCATTTCAAACCCACAGGGACGCCCTTTGGGATCATCCAGAAAGTACGTCCGTCATTCGCCGTTACGAGCCCTCCAAAACAAGGCAATGCAAGCTCTCATGGCGCCTGATGGGTAGGCACAACCTTGCATGCCGTGCATGCGTGTATTGCGGGGTGGCCTACCACGAGTCTCGCAGGCGCCGGGCTTCTGTAATTTGCAGGATGATTTTGAGAGAAACGACGGACGTACTCTCTGGACGATCCCTTTCTTCCTCCATCCTACGGCTTCCACATCAGGCTACAAAACATCTTTGAAAATTTACATTTTTTTCTAGCGAGGGATGTACGGTGTTGTAAATTTAAAATCTTACATGATCGTAAAATTATGACAGTCCACCCTTGCTCGGCAATACATGGTGTTTTAATAGTTTTGTAATTTTACAATAATTTTAAATGAGAACTTTGCGACATTTCTTATGGAAAATTTCCTTGTACTACGGAGCATTATTTTTTTTTTTTCTGCAATCAGTCCAGTCTCTCTCTGCTTCTGCCTAGCTACTGTCGACAGGGGGTAGTTCCGCTCACCGCAGGAACAAAACTTTTCCATTAGTTTAGGATTCCGACTTTATCGAGCGAGCCGCGCTTTGTTGTCATTCGCGCTCTCTCACACGTTGAAACTTGTCAGTGCTCTTATCTCTCTTCCGCTGACTAGTGCTGCCGAAAGAGCCTCTGGAGGGTGATCGGGGAGCTCCCGGTTTTTCTAATCTCGGATGCACCCACTAAAATTTCAGTGTTCTCTTTTCCCTTTTGTAGACGAATAACACTAATATTTGAGAGACTAGGACTCGATCGGGGCCAGATGTCGCAGAATCCGGGAGCCGCTCGCACAAGGGCTGGACGTGGACAAGGCGATGTACTGCCTCGGGTGCGGCGCCTTCTTGATCGCCGGCGTAAAAGGTTCAGGGCAAGAGGAGTGCCCAACGACAGCGCCGATAGGGACACTGGCGCCACAACACGACAGCTGCGCTCGTATCAGGCCCAGCCAGCCTGAGCAAATTTGCCATCGTCGCTCGCCTGCCTCACGAGGCTATCTGGCCGTCGATACACGAGGATGGGGGCGGTCGGCGCGTCTCACCTGTGCTCGGGCACGGCCGCCACCGTCACGAGGGACAGCATGTGCACGCCGGCGTTGACGGAGGCGAGGGCCAGCAGCACGAACTGGAACATCTGGTAGCGTCCGAACGGGCCTGGGTGGGAGAGAAAGAAATTAAAAGTTAGTGATGGGGACAGAGTAACAGTGAGGCCCGCCCCGCCATGAACCACAAGGGAGGCATAAAATCCTGGCAAAGGCTTGGCCTCCCTGTGATGGCTCTGCGGTGACACCTTGCAGGTGGACAGTAGTGGACAGGTGTGTTGTCAGGAGTGTCGGTACTGCACGCGACGACGACAGACGATTGTTTTGTTAACGAACGAATGACATACCCATATAAAAAGCCATAGGGGCCAACGAGTCATCCACCTCCACACCTCCACATTACGCTTTTGGCTGCTTGCTTGAGCGCAGGCGGACGTGCTACGTGCTAAGTGACTGGGCGGGGACGGTAGAGGGCAGGCGTGTGCCCAGTATGCTCAACTTTATGACAGTGCGCATTGTAGCCTCCACGTTCGCGCAAACGATGGGGGGCAAACCAAACATCAGTCGCGGATATGGCATATGACCATAGTCTCAAAAGATCGAGAGGGAGAGAGAG
>NW_026267213.1:995342-997220 GCF_000697945.3 Frankliniella occidentalis | reverse complement strand
GGGGGTAGGGACCAGCTCCCTGCTGCCGCTCTGGAGGACCAAGGCTTGACCGGGCCGATGGGGGCGTACCGGTACCGGTTTAGTTCAGAAGCGGCTGAGCGACCCGACTGGCCTGGTAGGATCAGCCTGCCCAGCGCCCCCCCTCCACCTCCCCCCTTCCCCTGTGCATACTTCCTCACCCCTGCTCCTTACTTTCAGTACCTTCCCGCTCCCCACACACCTTCCCGGGGTGCACGACCTGCCCCGCCTGTTGGCACATACCTCCAGGGCGTCCGGTAGCAAGCGGGGGCCTGCCCCCCCCCGCCCGTGAGAGAGAGAGAGAGAGAGAGAGAGAGAGAGAGAGAGAGAGAGAGAGAGAGAGTACGTATACTGTTCGCCGATATCAGGGAGCGGATCCAGCCGACCTCCGAAAGGGGTAGGGGGCTGTAGGCGTGGCGTCCGATCGGTCAACCAACAAATGGGAGGAGGAATGTGCTCTTGACTCCTCGGCCTCCGGTCGGCGTCTCTGTATCTGTTTTATTTTTGAATTTTTAAAAATAGCAGTGGTACGCGTCGCTTACACCAGCACACAACATCTATTTTTGTTGGGGTACACATGCTCGGTCTCACAGTCCCGCCGCCGTCAAAAACTTGGAACGTGCGTGTGTCAGGGCGGCTACGGCACAGCAGTGTTGCGCGCGTTTGTCTACCCGATGAGACCCTAGCGGGTCATGGCGCCTCACGGATGGAGCGAGTAGGCAAACCCGCAAAACACTGCCGTTTCGTAGCCCCGACAAAACGATGAGTAAATGAAGATATAGCATGCCATGTTAAAAGTCGTACTGTGGTCATCGCCGTCACCCCGAACTACATGGCTGCAGAGGTTTGCGCCCCCACCCCCACCTCCTCCCCGCCAGTTGTCCTTCGTGTGCCTCGTCGCACCTGTTGCCGCTTGGCACCGCGTGGCGCCACTCATATGTGTGTGACTGTTTACGGTGCCTGTCCGACTTTACCCCGTCAAGTCTGACAACATTTTACGAATATTTTTGTTTCATGCCTGTTAGTATTTATATTATTTGACCAACTAGAAGGGGAGTGACTCTTTAGGAGTACACCCAGAGAAACTCTTTCTGGTTTCAAGGACATATTTCCTTGTTTCAAGTAAATGCGGCTCCAAGATCAATTCTACTCTTGAAACAAGCTGAAGTTGTCTTTCGAATAAGAGAAAAATCTTCTTCCAAAGACAATATTTACTTGTTTCAAGAGTGAATTTAATCTTGGAGAAGCATGCTCTTGAAATAAACAATTTTTCTGGGCGTACTATAGTGGGTGGAGAAGAGCAGATACGAGTCGGAAATTGCACCTACATCGTTGTATAAGAAATTGTCATGATCTTGGGCGCACTTGATCGTTTGCCAATACGGGGAGAGAAAACCCCAGACGCTAGGACAGTTTCTCCAACTCTTCATTTCTCACTGCCTTTTTTTTTTCATTTTCCAACGGGTGTAGTGTGCTTTTACCCTATGAACTCATCTTCCTCATTAAGCTGATCCTCTCTCCCTAGCTTGCGCCTTCTTATCCGTTCACGGCCGCACATGGCGCCTGCCCTTGTTACACCCACTGTTTACCGCACGGCTGCTCTAAACAGAGTATCCCGGAAGGCGCAAGTTAGGCTGTACCACGCGCACACGTGTCGGCCGGTTTGCCTACTCGCTCTGGGCCGTAAAGCGCCATGGTGGGCTTGCCCGGGTAAGCTCGCCTGCACCTGCATGCGGTCCAGCACGGGGCCTTATGGGACACCTTGTCCTGTATTGACAAGGTCCCAACTCTTGTGTTACAGCTCTGCTTGCTAGCGGAGGTGCTACGTGCTACCACACCACAGCACAGCCCCCCCCCCCC
>NW_026267213.1:994056-995292 GCF_000697945.3 Frankliniella occidentalis | reverse complement strand
CTCTTGTTCTCTCGCGAGCTTCCCGCCATTTGCGCCGCACGAGGCTGGTCGAAGGGAAGCCTTTGAAGAGGAGGGCGTGCGGCTTTGTAGCCGAGATTTCAAAACGAACGGATTATGAGGTAAACATGCAAAAGTAGTACTGGCTCAAGATTTAGAATCCATTCGATCCCTTTTGAAGTTCGCCCTTCGTGGCCTAACAGTCCCATGTGTGGGCTGCTGTTTTCCGTTTTAGTAAACTAGGCGGCGGGCCCTCCTATGCGCCAGAAGAAGAGGACTCCCACTCTCCGACCGCCCGGTCCGGCTAGTCCGCCCCGGTCGGCCGGCCTGGCATGTCCAAAGTCCCACCACATCAAAAGTTGGAAGCCGCCGCCGCCGCCTCGGCTTTTGGACGCTCTATGTCCCTCCGATAACCTTTCATCCGAGAGCCATTCGAAACATAAGTGGGCGCAGGGCAGAGAGCCTATTATGATGGGGAAGTTATAGTTCGGTGTCAAAATAACAAACCCGATAAGCGCACAGAAGATAGGGCGAGGCTTGTACGCGCGGAACCGACTTAATTTAACAGCTGTCCGCACGATAAGGAACAAGCTGCTGGTGCTTTTGCTTGTGGCTGTACTGTCAAACAAACTTCTGTACTTCCCGTCTTGCTACCTATAGGGGGTACACAGGATGCCTGCTCTCTCTATCACAGTTGTGCCACGCCTAAGGGCGCCTCCTCGCGTACTCACCCATGAAGCCCATGAGCTCCTCCAAGTCGTTGTCCACCTTCTTCATGTTGGCGGGGCGGTGCTGCACTCGGGAGGACGATCACGACACAATCACCGGCTCTCACGGGGCGCACACACACTTTGCACTGTTGTACTGCCGTCAGTCAGCTGTCGATCCACGAGGACATAACGACTTCGAGTCACTTGGCGCACCCGCACGCTCTCACGCGGCACCCGCACTGCGAAACCACAGCGTTAGGCGACGGCAGATCCGGCGCGGATCAAGTCGGAGCCCGACATGTGTTGGGCATGACTCTGGCGCTGCTGAGGGGCGGGGGCAGGCAAGGGGCTGGCGGGGGCGAGGTCCAGGGACGCACCCGCGGTGGGCGACTCGCGGGCGACTCGCGGGCGACACGGGTACCCGGCTCCGTACGGCGGCTCTACACTGCGGTGCTGTGCGCGGCCGGCTGCCACGGGCTCACGTGCGCGAGTGAGTGTGGTGGTGTGCGGCTCGGTGTGTGCGACGACG
>NW_026267213.1:989084-993571 GCF_000697945.3 Frankliniella occidentalis | reverse complement strand
TCGCCCTCCCCCTCCTCTCCCTCCCCCGTTTCTTTCCTTTGCCTTTGGGTGTGGCGTTGCCAGTTCTGTCGTCAAGGTCAGGACGAGTTACGCCCGAAGCCTCTTTATATCTCCCCCTTCTGCGCTCGCCACCCTCGCCCTCGATTTGGAATGCAAAAGGGCCAGACAGATATGTGTGTGTGCGCGCGCGTGTGTGTGTGTGTATAACGGTGAGGTAGGTAGGCGGGCCCACGGCGGGCCCCCTGCCCTGCGCGCCGCCGCGCCTCCTGTGCAACCCGCATGAATTAGTCGCGGCTGCAATTCGGTCATCGTCCGGAACCGAGACTGTACCGCTGCGCTGTGCCTTGCCTTGCCGATGGGCCCGGATGTGTCCTATAGCAGCCCTGGCGGTCGGCCGCCACAGGTGGCGCCGGGTGTGACCAGGACGCCGTCAATGGAACTGCCCCTCATAGAGTAAAGCCGTCTCGCCAGTTGGCTCCGCTCTGGCATGTGCAGCACCTGTGCAGTGGTGGCGAGTAGTGGCTCAATACCACAACACCTCTCCAATCTCATTCCTGCGCTGCTGGCACTGACTAACTCCAATCGTCTCAACCCTGTGTATATTTTTCAGCTTGAGCAGGGCCCCGTTCTTTTATTCTCCTCTTTCCTCGTCAAAGTGCTGTAAAAACCACGTGCTGGCGCGTTTGGCGTGTAGAGGAATCGGCAGAAAACATTTATGCTATAGCACAGTATCTAGTTACCGCTATGTCCCGCCGAATAAGTTGCCGGCCGTCCCGTCCAGGACGCCTCACACCATGTGGCCGTCAGTAATTGAGGGGCGAAGTGCACCATAAAGGCAGTAATGCAATTGTTGCCGGCACGACCCCCCGGGGCTGTCACTCACGACCGGAGCGGTATACTAGCACTAGCGCGAACACTGTTGCATTTTGCGTTACATCTTAGACGATCTAGTCAAATTTATTTAATATTTCCATTTCTAACCATCCATTTGAATCAATTGCTTCGAAATGTAAAGTCTAGCTCTGCCTTTATTAGCTAAAACCTATTTTATCACTTTCGTCGTGATTGCTTTGCCCGTACGCAATAATTTCTCTGAGAGATTTGTTTGAAGCGTAACCCGAGGCAAAGTAATAGTCTGAATGTTGTCTGGAACCTTGTCGATGGTGACGGTTAATTCGTAGATAAAAGGCAGTTAAACGGCAGCTCATCGGCAGACAATCGGCAGTCTATCGGTAGCCAAACCGTAGTCAAACGGCAGACAATTCTCTCTGTCAAACGGCTGACAAACGGCAGACAAACCACAGCCAAACCGCAGTCTATCATCAGCCCATCCTCAGCCCAGTTCGACTGAGGATTGACTGCCGTTTGTCTGAGGATCGACTTACGCTCTCAGACAATCTTCAGTCCTCTGTACGAGATGAAAATGAAAACAGTCGACTCGGCCGGGCAGCCGCCGGCCCGGCCCGCTACCGAACCCCGACCCCCGAAACGGGAGTCGGAGTGCTTGCCCACTTGGCCAGAGAGAGCTCGCTGGGAGAGGAGCTCAGCGGAGGCACCAGCTGGAGCAGGATGGCGGCGGCCGAACCAAGATGGCGTTGCAGCTAATTTAATTAATATAGAGCCGTATCTGTATTATATTGTTTTGACCACCTTGAAATAATAAGTCTATCGGAAGCATTATAGCGTGAAAAATCTAATTCTGTGCTTCTTTCCAATCGATGCTTCTCTAATTTAACGATTACAACGGATTACGATGACCCTACGCACGAGAGCGTTCCGTACAGTTTTGCGAAGATAACCCCATCTGGCTCTGCCGTGAGCTGCCTCCGCCGAGCTCCCCTCCCAGCGAGCTCTCTCTGGCCAAGTGGGCAAGCACTCCGACTCCCAGTCCGGGGGTCGGGGTTCGGTACCGGGCCGGGCCGGCGGCTGCCCGGCCGAGTCGACTGTTTTCATTTTCATCTCGTACAGAGGACTGAAGATTGTCTGAGAGCGTAAGTCGATCCTCAGACAAACGGCAGTCAATCCTCAGTCGAACTGGGCTGAGGATGGGCTGATGATAGACTGCGGTTTGGCTGTGGTTTGTCTGCCGTTTGTCAGCCGTTTGACAGAGAGAATTGTCTGCCGTTTGACTACGGTTTGGCTACCGATAGACTGCCGATTGTCTGCCGATGAGCTACCGTTTAACTGCCTTTCATCTACGAATTAACCGTCACCATCGACAAGGTTCCAGACAACATTCAGACTATTACTTTGCCTCGGGAAGTGTCGCGCGCCGGGTGTATTTCTGTCAGTGTGTTTGTGGCACGCATGCTGTGCCCGCTCGCTCCTCTGATACACGTCATGCAAAAGAAGAATCACACTCGCTCATCACACTCCGGCTCACTCTGCTCTTTGCACGCATTCGCATTTCGCTCCGCGTGGACCCCCCCGGGGGGCAACAACAGGCGGCAGCAGGGCAGCCTCGCGGCGGCCGGAGAGCGTCCGCGCGCTCCACGCCCCGTCACGCCACGTCGTCCACCGTATCTTTTCATTATTATTTTCGAGCGCAGTAGTCGCGCGGGGTCGCTGCCCTGATAAAATCGGCCAGGATAACGACATTAGTGCCACATTGCATCGCTCACTCTACAACGTTCGCTGCAACCTCCGACAACCGGCAGGGGATCGTGCCCAAACCAAGTAACTTTAGGTTTGGGGGTCCAAATGTTATGGGGTCCTAAAGGTTCAGGACGGTCATTGGAGTCCATGGGTACCCCATGATATTCTTACCCCGGGGTACAAATATCATGGGGTCTCTGTGGCCTCCAATGATAGTCCTGAAACCTTTTGCGACCCCGTAATATTTGCACCCCCCTCCCAAAAGTCACGTGTGTTTGTCATTCCTCATCAGGCGCCCTCGCCCGTGGCTAATCATAACATCTGACAGCCAGTTGTTGTGCCTCTCTACGTTTTTCGTCGACGCCTCTCCCAATTTGCATTCATATTGGCCTACCGGCGTATCGCTCACGTAACACGTCGAGCCGCAGCTTCGCAGCGAACTAGGCCGGCGCATTCCGCGAGTCGCCGTGCTCGCGATACTTTGGAGGTGTGAGCGTAATAACGTGACAGTCAAGGAGTAGTGTTGTGTTTACGACTACTTCTTCTCTTGATGTGAGAGTTGCGCGACAGAAAAACTGCACCAGCTGGCTCTGCTTGTGAGCCAAGCAAAGACCGAAGTTCAAATGGAGGAACTCTTTGTCACGGTCCGTCACGCTGTAGGGAAACGCCTATATGGAAATCTCGCCACAAAATATTCCTTGTGGTGGACAATCTCCGGAGTGACGGCGTCGTCGTCGGGATGCGCGGGGGAGGCCGCGCGCCGCGCCCCCGCCACGCCCCACCGACCCCTGCACACATTCTGTTGGACCCCAAATACACCGCCTGGCTGGTGGCCAGGGCGGCCGGTCGCCTCCCGGCTGCTCCCGGGCGTGGCGTGGCGTGCACCACTATTGAGGGCGTGGTCCACGCCCGCCGCCAGGACGCCAGGCCCGGCAGCATGCACGAAAGCTGAAAGGGACGAAGGAGTACACACATTTTTCGGGTGCCCGCCCCGCGACGCGCAGCAGTGCTGCCCTCATTTTCCGCCAGCAGTCATTTCGTCTCAGTTTGCTGGTCACAGAATAGCAGTGGCAGTGCCCTCGAATCTCTTAATGCCCCCCCTCCCCCTCAACCTCGGGCCCTACGTGCTTAGAATAGGAACCCCGCACGGGCGGCGCCTGTGAGTCCTCCACTCGCATCGCCCAGAGGAAGTTATGCTCCGGTGCGCCCGCTGCCAGGCGTCAGCGATGTTACAGGGGGTCTGCGAGACCAGCAATCGAACAACAATCGTTGCGTTTTCATTTTCATAGGTTTTTATTCTGCGAAGGTGATATGTGCCGTTGCTCACAACGCACCACAGTTTTAGAAATTCGCGGTTCAAGGACTTGCTCGGTTTCCATTGTCAGTCATACCCTGGCTACACAGTTTACACCTGGGTTACACCAGGAGCCGTCCTGCCGCAGTGCTGTCCTGATCTCAATAAAGCAGGAGCAGCCACAGTCGCGTGGGCACGAGCCTGCTCCGAACACGCTCGGTACGCACTGATAAGCGATGAGCATCGAGCAGTTTATTCGCTGGATTCACTGTCCGCGACCGGCATGAAGCGCGGCTGCTCGTGTTGTGCGCCAGGCGGCTAGAATCCCATGGGCGCGGTTTGGGTTCGCGCCTCTGGCCGTGTAGTGCCACAAGACAAGGTAGGCAACCCGAGCACACGCATGCTCAGCGGGCTGTGTCTTGAACGTGTCCTCGCGGTAAGTCCTGCACCGTGCGGTGGTGCACCCTGGCACCGTGTAGTGTGGTGCACCCTGGCACCGTGGCACCGTGTGGTGTGGTGCACCCTGCCACCGTGTGGTGCACCCTGGCACCGTGTGGTGTGGTGCACCCTGCCACCGTGTGGTGCACCCTAGGACCGT
>NW_026267213.1:968324-988269 GCF_000697945.3 Frankliniella occidentalis | reverse complement strand
TATTGTTGACTTTGTAGTGGGTAAAGATCTTGGGACAAGCTTCCCATTCGCCCAATTGATTGAGCTTTAATCCGGTCAGCGACAGGAAAATCGCAAGTTTCCGTGCGCCAAGCGAGTGCACGATTATGCAGGCGTACGCGATACCCTGGGCTCATGGATACGTCTCGGCGTCTCGAGAGTCGAGAGCAATCGGGAGTCGAGTTACCCAGCGCCCGGGAGACAGGCCACCCATCCGACACCGCTGCGTAACGGGCGGGTCCTCGCGGTCGAGCTAGGGGCTCTCTGCGCGCCGAGGTTCGCTTGTGGCCGGGAGGGGGGGGGGAGACACTGTTGGTACTGTGACCGACCGAGGCCCCCTGCGTGGCGCCTGGCGGGCTCGTTCTGAACCCTCAATTGATGGGCTATACGCGACCATATGCTGCACTCATTGCCATTGATTGAACAGCCGACACACTGCTTGGCTTTGATACCCAGCTCCCCCAGGCGTTCCTTTCCTTTATAAAGAGGAGACACCAGAAGCGCATCCCAGGAATAAATCACTGAGTAGAAACGCTATGTATAAACAAAGGAAACATAAATGTTCGTTCCCGTAAAGGTAAAAACTTTAATGTTTTAATATCGAAAGACAAAAATGTGTAAATCTTCCGAATGACAAAATCCTGCGCGACAGTGACAATGCGTGTCTTTCCTTTCTCTCTTATCTTCCACAAACCCACAACATCGGAAAAGTAGGAGCATACGGGTCCCTCTTTAACACGCGGTGGCAAAACAGCCGACCTTAGCACCGTTAGTTAGTGAGGGCTTAGGGTGGCGCCAGGACGTCAAAGGCTATTTGTACTGCCACGAAGAAAAAAGATCAGCACTCACAAGTAATCGCTCAGGGGTGGCAGCCAAAGGACGTTTGTCTCCAAACTTTTGTAGGTAGGGCCCGAATGTCTATGTTATAGTTGTAATTGACTCTGCTCTGAGTTAATAAGGCATCTTCTTACCTTACCATCGGTCCCCACACGGTCCCCACACTTTAGTCTTGTTTATTTTCCCCTTTGGGTAATGTGGGAAAAGAGAGAGAGGGGGGGGGGGGTAACCCATACACACTCACACCCAATGTTCCTGTGGTGAGCGATAAGTACCCGTGGGTGTGTCAGGGCTACGACTCAACGGCATGCGCGAGCATGCGGGTTTGCCTCCTCGCTCCACCCGTCAGGCGCCATATGGCCCCTCTAGGGTAGGCAGACCCGCCACTCTGGTGTGTCGCAGCCCTGACACACGGTGCAGTGTTCGCAAGGTCCCGCTGCTCCCGCTCCAATGCAGTTGTGCCGCTGCCGCTTGTCGGGCTAAATTGAAGGCGTGACGCGACCATCAAACAGATGCATCGCGGCTGATTGAGGTACGGAGCGATCCGGGTCAACGCGCGGCTGTGTTTGCACTTGATCGGTTTGTTTCGTGGGGAGCGCGGGAAACTATACTCTCTGTGGATAGACGTAGCGCGAGAACCGCGGGTTTCGTCTACATTATTCCCACTGGAAATGAGGTCTTCAAAGTCTATCCCGTAGGTGAAATTAAAATTTAGGTTGTCTTTCCCAACAATAGAGGGCCCGCCGCCGCCATCCACAGCAACCGTTGGGTGACACCGCTGACCCGAGATTGAGCCCGGGCCGGGGTCCGGGGTGGAGCGTTATCAGGGCTATTTCTCACTGAGCGGCGGCCTCCGCCCTCGGCCCGGGGAGAGCCGGGGCGGGCCGGGACCAATCGGGACAAAATACAAACACGGGGGGACTCCCTCCTCGGGCAGCTGGGAAAGGGTTTCTCTCGCGCCGCGGGGGTGAGACAAGTGGGAAAGGGGGGGGGGGAGTCGCTGACGACGCCGTTCCCGTGGAAACGGACTTGGCTGTGACGTCATTTTTCTTGTGGTGTTTATAACCACAGTTATTTTGTTCGCGCTTTGGTCTGGAGGGACAGCAAGAAAGGATTTCCGCATTTCGTGAGCGCCGTGCCGGTTCGTCTACCGGTGCAACGCCTTGAATTTGTGACAGTATGCAACAATGTGAATTTTGTCCAGGCGGCGGGCGGCACAAGCCCGTTGAACTGGGGAGGAGGGGCGAGACTGTAGGTGTATACCTCGTGGTAGTCCGACCTTCTTCACGGACGGTCGTCACCTTGACGTCCGTGAGGCACACCCAGAAAACCGTTTCTTTGACTTAACGAAATCACGAACTGACGATATTTTCGTTGATTTGAAGAAAAATTTCTTTATCTCAACGAAGATTTGTTCAATCTGACAAAACTTTCGTTGAGTGAAAGAAATTTTTTCGTTATATGAACGAAAAAGATTTCTTTGGTTTCTGGCACGAAATTTTCGTTGAATTAAATAAAATTTCTTTAATTCAAAGAAACGGTTTTCTGGGTGCACCAGGTGTTGGGTAGGCACGCGACCGGTAGCGACGTGCGGGGTCGTGAGGGGTAGGGTCAAGAATCCGTAAGGGCTCGCGAATGAAAGGGTTTTGTAGATGGGTCGGGGCAGCAAGGGTGCAGGCTAGAGGAGGTGCCACACGGGCAGCGGGCACATGATGTCCCCCGCCCACCTCCTAGTCACTCTACCATAGAGGTGCCTCCCCGTTCCGATTCACGGCCGCCGTCGAGACCGACGCCACCTTTCGCCTCTCGCTCGGCTCCGCTCGGCCCGGCTCGGCTCGGCGCGACTCGGCTCGGCGGCGTGGCGCGCGGCGCGGACGGCGTGGTCGCGGCATCCCCCCAGTCAGTACGCCGGGCGGCGCCGCGCTCAGGCTACAGCACACACCGCCCTCTGCCCGCGCCCCGAGCGCCTCGTCGCCATCCTCCCGAGCGGCGTGGTCGCGGTGTGCCGGCGCACGTCCTGCGCGTGCACCTCAGCACCGGCGAGTGCCTATAGTCCCCGGAGGAAGGGGGTCGCCGTCGTCGACAACCACCCGCCGCCAGCATGGCCGTCGACGAGGACCTGGAGCAGCTCATGGGGCACCTAGGTCAGTGACCAGAACCCATCTCGGCCATTCGAAATCGAACGACGATCTTAGAAGTTTGTGCAAACTAAAGAGGCGTGAATTACACGTTTCCGCGTCGCCCTCGATGTGTGCTCTACTCAAAACCAGCTGCGCAAGCCCCGGCCGAGGCGGTCAGGTCCAGCTTTGTTGGCTGCATGGTGCACCATGTCACGTGGAATTGTGTTTTACCGAGTGACAGGACTATGCCACAGCAGTATGCGGGTGCCTACTCGCTCTCCCCGTGAGGCGACATGGCCCCTAGGGTAGGCAAACCCGCAATACTGGTGTGTCGTATCACTGACACATACGGCGCGCGGGCACTTTAATCGTTTTTCTAAGAGAATTGTCACAGTCGGTTTTTTTTTTCTGCGTTACTGACACTCAAGTTCGGCACCTTTTGTGACAGACTGACAGATCCGCACGACTGTTAATCGAATAACCTAGAAGTCAGGCAGCCAGGCTACATCGTTCTTTAAAGAGACCTCTCTCTCTCTCACGCGCTGCTAACTAAGAACAACTGTATGCTTGTCCCGACTAAACAGACCCGTGTGTAAATAGGCCGATGCTGTCTTTGTCGTACGAGGGGATGCCTCCCCTCGACCAGTACCGCCACTCCCCCCCCCCCCCTGGGGGTCGACGACTCTTGGTGGACACAACGTGCTAATCTTAGTGCTCGGTCCTAGTTGAACACGACAGGGCGGTGCAAGTTAAGGTCACCGTGACACGAACGTCACCTGTTGAACGCGCGTGCGCTGAACACTGCACGTGTTCGCACGGGGGAAAATTCCCGCCCGTATGGGTATTGAACGGGGCGCAATAAGACACGTCGGCAGATCGTTAAACCGGTGCCTTTAGGCCGCACGGAGGGCTGTGATGTCGGACATCACTCATCACACGTCACGAGTGATCGGGTGTCTCGGCCCGCCACGGCCCGCCACGACACTCGATCCCGAACTTGTCTCCGGCGTGGCCCCTGCGCCACCCGTCCTCACCCCGCCCCTCTGTCCTGGGCGGTGCTCTGCAGCAGGTCGCGAAGGTCGGCTAGTTTCTGCGACGCAGTTTTGCACATACACCACAGCTGCAGTGGTTCGTGGTGGGGTGCTGCGTCGTGGTAGTGGAACCCATGATTTCGGAAATTATTGCAATCCTTGATTCGTCAACAAACTCAATGTTTTAGAAGCAGGGGTGAGAGCGCCGTATAAAGGGGGGCCTACCCAGCCTCCGGGAGGTGTTACTCGACGAGATGCCCCTCCCCTTTTTCCTGGACCCGCACAGCGCCCTACCCGGGGCTCGGGAGAGGGGTCACCGCACGGCAGGGCACCGTGGGGCACAACATCGATCGGCACAAGCCTGAGGGTGAGGTCAGGGGCGAGGAGGGGGATGCGAGAGGGGGAGAGGGAGGTCACCGGTGACCCTCCCGCTAGTCTCCCGCTGCTGGAGCCAGCCACCCCATCCGTCCCGCTCGGGCCCGCCGCTGAAGCCGGCTGGAGTCCTGCTGGTCACATCGGTCTGCCGCATTACGGTCCCTGGCTCTGCGCCTACTTATAACCCGCACCAAGCAACAAAGTAAGCCGTCGTTCTGTGTGGACGGTGCGTCGGGCAGCAGCTGCACTTTACATACTCACGACGACCACGTGCTTACCCACCGCGGGGGGAGGGGCGGGGGCTAGCGCGGCGCTACGCATGCCGCGTCGGCGGCCGCGCGCGCACGCGCACCTCGGCGGCGGCGTGCCCGCCGCACGCACGCGCACGCCCGGGACCCTGGCCAGGCGCCGGCCTACTACTGGCGCCGACAAGGCAGGCCCCCCGCCCCGCGCCCGCCCCCTCTGCTGTCCTGTCTCTCCCGTTCCGGTCGCCCCCGCCCCCTCCGCCCCTCGGGGGTGGGCCCTGCCCCTGCCCCCGCGCCGCCCCGTACCGCCCTTCGGGTGCGCCTCCCTCCCTATGTCGATCGATGCGCCATGGGATAGACGCTATGGGCAGCGCGAGCCCTAAACTATAGGCAGGCGGGGCGCTATGCGCAGCCCGGACGCCGGCGTGTCTCCCGTGGGTCTCGGGCTGCTGTACGGCACGGCCCACGGCGGGGGCGGCTACCGCATAGGGTACCAGTGGCGGCTACCGTCCCATGGCCTGGTCCTGGTCCGGCAAACTCTGCGCTCGGCGAGGCGTCAATGCTGCCCGAGAGTGACCCGCTGTCGATGCAGGACACGGTGCCCGGCGGGTACTGCCGAGTTATTCATGCGTGCTGTGTGTCCCGGTGTGTCGCCCCCCCCCCCCCTCTCCGCTCACCACGGCGGGGCGGGCCTGGGCGTGTGTCCCGTGTGTCCCCCCAATCATGCTTAGTATGTAACGGTGCTGCAGCAACCTCGATGGGAAAGGAAGCGCCGCGCCGCCTCGAAAAGTCCCGATCCGACCCATCACCGCGGTGTGGCGTGTGAGCCGGGCGGGCCGCGCGTATGCGGGTGGCTGGTGTCGAGGCAGAGCCGGCGCCACCACCTGGAACTGGATGAGCCGCGCTGCGTGAACCTTGGGATCGGCTGACCTTTCCAGCCACTCGAGCTAGAATGACAGTATAGACACACGTTTTTGCCCCGGCCGCGAGCCCGTTGAACCTGCCTCGCCCTGCCGCCGCCCGGGACCCGACCGGGGCCGCCGCTAACGAGCCCACCCACGCACGCGCTTCTTCGCCAATTCAGGGAGCCGCGGCGGCCGGCGAGCGACGTCGGCGCAATCAGCACATCATCGGCGACCCGACCACGTGGGCCGGGCCTCGGCCGGGCAGTCCTTGAGCGTCCCCGCCGCGGGACCCGGGACCCGGGCCGTGTGCGACCACCCGGCGACGGCGGCGTCCGGTGGCACCTCGCCGAGGGGTTGCTGGAGGACAGCGACGTGGCAATGAGGCTGTCACCGGGCCCATCCGTCCGGCACGGGGGCGGGGGCGGACGCGGGAGTTACCTGTCGGCTCGGTTAGTGAGCAACAAGCTGACACGAGCAGGGCGGGGGAGGCGGGCGGGCTCTCTTGTTCCGGCTGAGCGGCCACGACTATCCTGCGGGCGCGACAGAGGCTGCTGATTGATACAGGTTGTGCGGACGGTGAGCTGGGCGAGAGTTGTTCAAGTTCTAGTGTGGGTTTCCCTCCGCACTTCAGTGCCTTACAGTTGACACAAGCGGTGGCGCACACACCGACACCACACATCCTCAAAACACAACGAGAAAGTATAAGAGTGTTTTATTATTTTATTATTATGGGGGGGGGGGCAGAGACTTGTCATGCAGAGACCTCCCTCTCCCCCCCCCCCTTTTCTCGTTTTCCTTCTGCTCTTCGTTCCGCCACGTACTCCCCAGCTTCCGGCCTGGCATTGGCCACAGTTTACTTCCGGCGAGGGGGAGAACTAGACCAACTAGACTAAATAATTATAGTGTCGCGGGAATCGTCATGTCGGGTCGATGTCGGGTCGCACACCACACGCCGGAATCTTTTTGTTCCCGGCTCCTACCAGCACCCTCGCGGATAAGCATACGCACTAAACTAGGCAGACGCGCGTGTTTCCTCCCGAAAGCAAACAGTTCCGCATAGGCCACGCTGGGGCCACGCACTATCGCACCGTCCTCCTCGGCCGGCTGCCCGCCAGACCGGAGCGCGTCAGCAGCAGGGGAGTGGTGCCGGTGCACTCCAAGGACACGCTCACTCGCCGCTGCCGCGTGCCGGGCCGGCCAAAGCCAGCATGAAGGACTCGACTAGGGTATCTGTCTCCTCTTTCTTCCCTCAGTTTTGATGATAGAGAACTGTTAAATTTGCATCATCATGCTGCTTAAGCAGCGAATTCGCCCACTTGTTTTACGAATATATTATAATACATTTTCCAAAAATAGCGGGCTGCATAAGATCGTGCAAAAATTCCACATTAGTTCTCAAATTCACTGAGTGTCCCGCACGGAGCGAAACTTTACAAAACTGCAGGCCTTTAGAGGGTCGATCTGGGGGTCGATACACTCGAGCTCGCTTGATTGATCGTGGTTTGTTGGCATGGCTCACCTGGTATTGAGTCACTAGCTACTCGCTGTCGTCCCAACAGCTACTCTCTGTCACCCTGTGTACCAGCACAGACATAGTAAAGATAACATCAAAATTATGCCAAAAATTGCGAAATTCTGTCTCGAACCGGGTAGATCAAAATGTTACCGTAATATTTCAGATATTTCTTGACATTTTAAAGCATATGCATTTTTTATTGATTTTCTTGGAACAGAGTTGTTTGGGTAAGTAGTGCCCAGAATACGTGTATAGAGCGATTAAATCCGTGAGCTGCAAAGTGTGCAACGACACTGGTGCTCGCTAAAACTCTTTCACTTCCTTTCTCTGTGATTCTCGCGGCCGATACCCACGAGCCCCCCGCCATGGTCACGGCCGGCCAGGGCGCAGCTGGCGCAGCTGGGAGGGAAGCCGCAGAGCTGCCGGTGAGCGGCCATGGGCCGCGGCGCTCGCGGAGTAGAGGGAGAGAGGAGGCGGCTGCCACAGAGGCTGTGCTACAACCAGTGCGAGAGGGATGCGAATAGAGGAGCACCCCCGGGCCGGGGCTGGCGGGGCCCGGCCAGGTGCATGCATCTGGGCATGCAGCGTGCGAGGGGCAAGCCGCCACTGGCAGCGCTGCCAGTCGCATCAGGCATCAGCATCGGTCTTGGCATGCAACGGGATGAAGAGTTTTATTATAAAAGGAAAAATGAAAAGACACTACCAGCAAACGTTGTTTTTATTATTCTTGTTTTCTTTCTAATGGGTGGGTTTGCTGGCCGGTGTACAGCAACAGAGGCACGTCGCGCACCCTCCCGAGGGGGGCACAGCTGTCTGTCGTCCCAAGCCCGTCGCTCCGCACCGACTTCTCCTCGCCGTCACCTTGAGCGAGGAAAATTTTCGAGCCGGACGGAAATGTGAACGCCCCTGCAGGTGCGAGTACACAACCTGCCTGTCATTCGCGTGACGTGCCCCACCCCGCCCGCCCACCACCTCGGCGGTGTGTGTCGCCAGACAACAATGATGAGCAAGGGTACGCCCCGCGCAAGGTTTTTCGTCTTTTCGACGGACGAAAATAGTTGTTGCGCTTGCCAGCCGGCTGCAAGGTGAGAGGCGAGCGGGTAGAGAAACTAGGGCGAAGGGTTGCCAAAGGCGGTACTGTTTACACTAATGGTTTGAGGCCCGGCCGCGGCCCTGTCCGCTGCTGGCCGGGCGTGGCGGTGGTGGGGCCCCGCGGAGCCCCCGGCGGGTAGGCCGGCCCGCAGCACCGCCGCGCGCGCACCACCCTCATGTTGCCTACCCTGCGACTGCCAGGCGCCCTCACGAGCTAACTCGCACTTTTCAGTTCAAAACAAAAATAATTTCTTTTGAAGTGTTTAATTTAGGGGGAAGTGGCGACTTCCTTGTTATCCTACACTTTATATGGGCCTTGGATGATGCCATGACATTACTATCCTCACCATGTATGTCGCACCACCAATTTATCCCAACTGTATTCAGAAAGCTAAAACTTCGAAAGAAAATTCGAACCATGGATCCGTTTTTCTTAAAGGCTGATTCTTGTTGCAGGAGAGTTCGGGAAGTACCAGATGCGGCAGTTCCTGCTCCACATCCTGGCGGCGCTCACGGCCGGCCTCCACATGCTCACCTTCGTCACCGTGGCCGCCGTCCCGGAGCACCGGTGCCTGATCCCCGACGTGGACGTGAACGCGTCCGCCTCGCTCGCCTCGTCCTGGGACACGGAGGAGCTGCGGCGGTGGGTGCCGCGGCGCGAGGACGGCTCCTGGGACGGCTGCCACATGCTGGACCCGGCCACCAACGCCTCGCTGCCCTGCGAGAGCTGGGTGTACGACTCGACGTACTACACGTCCAGCCGCTCCATCGAGTGGGACCTGGTGTGCGGCCGGCGCTGGATGGGCGCCGTGGCGCAGGCCGCCTACATGTTCGGCGTGTTCGCCGGGGCGGTCACCCTGGGCAGCCTCGCCGACAAGTGAGTAAAAGCCAAGCCGGTAGGGTGCATTTGTTTGATCCTCTCCAGAGCTCTGCAAAAGTCCCCTCACCGACCGACCGAGCTGACCGGCAGGCGGTCGGCACCGACCGCGTGCAGGTGAGAGGTGAGGAGGGGAGACAGCGCGGGAGCTCCTCTCCTCACCTCTCACCTGCACGCGGTCGGTGCCGACCGCCTGCCGGTCGAGCTCGGTCGGTCGACGAGGCGATTTTGCAGAGCTCTGATCCTCTCCGGTTAGTGCCGGGAAATTCAGGACAGTCGGCAAAATTCAACAACAGACTAAGCGACAACGTAGGTAAACTATCTTGAAAAGGAAAACAAAGCACTTTATGTAAAAACTAATTTTAATTTTGGGTGTAGGATTTTACAATGCACTATAAACATCGTCTTTCGATTAATGAAGAAACATTTACAGTAGAGAAATTGAGTAACGTGTGTGATCGGCCTGCCCTTTGCTAGGTACGGACGCAAAACAATATTTTACATCTGCGCCGTTCTACAGCTGATTCTCGGCGTGGCGGTGGCTTTCGTTCCCGAGTTCTGGACGCTGCTCGTCGTCCGCTTCTTCTACGGCGTCTTCGGCTCGGCCGGCGCCTACATCACCGGCTTCGTGCTCAGTAAGCGTGACGAGACAAAACCCCCCGGCTGCAATGTGGCGCGAATGCGTAACGTCGTTTCTGAACGGCCCCTGCAGTAACGTTGCGCGCCCCACGGACGGACGCGGCCAAGCTCGCAGGAGGGCGCACTCCTTGAAATCTCCCCTTTAATCTCTCCTTTTCTCACCCTCTGCAGCCATGGAGCTGGTGGGGCCCTCCAAGCGCACGGCTTGCGGCATCACCTTCCAGGGCTTCTTCGCCGGCGGCGTGATGCTCGTCGCGTTCTGGGGCTACTTCATCCGGGAGCGGGTGCTGCTGCAGGTGGTGTACGGCCTGCACGGCCTCCTGCTCGTCGGCCACTGGTGGTGAGCACAAAGTTCTCGTGACCGCGTTCGTTCTCAATTTCCCGAATGACGAGCAGTCCTTTGACGATTCTCTCCTTGCGTTCTTCGAGCCTACTCCCAGGTGTTGTGTGCATTTGTTTTGACACGTCCTCCTGACGGTCGGCAGGCTGATCGACGAGTCCCCCCGCTGGCTGTGGTCCCAGGGCCGCGTCACCGAGGCCGTCACCATCGTGGAGAAGGCCGTGCGCGTCAACGGCGGCGAGGCCATCGACACGGCGCACTACGTGTCCAAGGGCAAGTCCCAAGAGCGGCAGCGCGAGGACGTGGCGTACGGCATCTCGGACCTGTTCCGCACGCCCAACATGCGCGCCAAGATGCTCAACTGCTGCCTCAACTGGTGAGTACCCAGCGGGGTCCACGAGCCAGCCTCTTGCGACTCGCGGAGGCCACCCGGCTCCGGAGACAAATCGGAAGAGCCTACCTAAGTTCCTCTACCGGGGTTGATCTGCTTTGATTTGCCACGACTCTTCTCTGCGCCCAGGTTCGCCAACAGTCTCTGCTACTACGGGCTGTCGTTGAACACGGGCAAGCTGGCCGGCGACCCCTTCATCATCCTGTTCCTGGTGGGCCTGGTGGAGATCCCCAGCTACGTGGTGACCATCCTGCTCATGGACCGCACGGGCCGCCGCTCACTCATCAGCGCCATGATGATCCTCGGCGGCGTCGCCACCCTGGCCGCCGCCTTCATCCCCCAGAGTGAGTCCCGGTGGCGCCCGCACCAGACGGGCCGACGGGCCTCGCCCGCCCGGCCCTTAGGCAGCACCTCGGGCTTGCCCGCACTGCAGTGCGCGGGGCTGAGCGACGCTTTGGAGGATCGTTCCTCGTGCCTGCACAAGCAAGGCTCTGAATGGGTAGGGCCAAATCGCAGCTTTTTGGAATCGAGTTGAGACGTACTTACCTTCCAAGTAAGGGATCGTCCAGGAAGTACCGGGTGTTCAGGCTAAGACATGCCAGCACGTTGGGTTGCCTATGGACTGGCTGCAGGGGCTGCAGGCGCGGGACGGGTGGCGGGGGAGTGGCAGCTCCCCGACCACTCCCCCGCCTGCACCTGCAGCCCCTGCAGCCAGTCCATAGGCAACCCAACGTACCCCCCGTCTTAGCCTGGACACCCGGTTCGTCCGTTTTTCTCGGATTCATGAGACAAGTTTGCGGGAGCTCGGCGCCTGCGAGACTCGGGGTACGCCAGCCCGCAGCACACGCACGCACTGCAGACAAGATGTTGCCTACCCACCAGGCGCTAAGAGAGCTTGCATTGACTGAACTTGACAGGCCCGTAGGCGGGAATGACGTACTTTCTGCATGATCCCTAAGTTGTGGCCTAATGCCGGGCTTGAAAGAAGGCTGCAAATATTGTATCTTAACCCATCCATATATCAAAGCACACTCCTCCACACTCCACGTACAGTTTTTGAACCAGTCGTATCTACGAGACTGCGGCGTCCTTTACATGAATTTCGTGTTTCATTACAGCGACGTCGGCCGGCAACGCTTCCGCCACGACAGTGGTGATGATTGGCAAGTTCATGATTGCGGGGTCGTTTGCCATCATCTACAACTACACGGCCGAGCTGTTCCCCACCCCCGTGCGCAACACGGCCCTGGGGGTGGGCTCCATGTGCGCGCGTCTGTCTGGTGCGCTCACACCCCTCATCACGTTACTGGTGAGTTGGAAAATGTTGGAATATCGTGAAGTACTTTGATTTTATGACCAGGTCAGGCACTCTCCATGGAATGGTACAATGGTACAGTACACACCCTCTTCACCACCACCTACATTGTTGTGTTGCAGGACTCTCTGGACAAAACCCTCCCAACTGTGATATTTGCAACCATAGCTGTGACTTCTGGATTGCTCTCACTCCTTCTGCCAGAGACCCTAAATCAACCCATGCCTCAGTCTATGGAGGATGGAGAGCAGTTTGGAAAGGGTGACACTGCCTGTGCGTCTTGCTTCGGTCGAAAACCTGTTGACCAGAAATATGAAATTCCTCTTACAACAGTTGATTAGTTGGTATTGAAAAAAGAGAAATGTATTTTTGTAGAAACTAAGCTGGTGGTAAAACAACAGAAGTTGTAATGAACTTTGTAAATTGTCAGATCTGGGACTTGGATCCAATAATATGGAAAAGGCAAAGCTCATTCATTTTGTCTTTTATACTTAAGAGAAACATTACTAGTTTAAGTTCTCTTTTTTTCATCGCTTTGGTATCTGTGATACTATTCAGCATAATAAGTATAACAATTAGAAAGAAAGAAAAATATATGAAAAGTTAAAATCTGACTTTCTAATCTACTCTAGTTTTTTACCTATAAATTAAACTGTAAATTCATTCCATGTGAGTCATGTGTTGTAAGCATCTTTAACAATTAAATACACAGTGCTCATTTTAACAGTTTGATTCTAAATTGATCAGAGTAACTTTATAGGGCAGGACCATTATACTTTTGTCTGTTAACAAGAATCAGAGCAGAGTCATGAGACAGGTGTCCTTTCTGTCAGAATGCTAAAAACAGCATCTTTTTTACAACAAACAATTACAGGGTTAATGATTCTCTGAAAATTCTATATTTTAGCTGATAGAATATTTTCTGAAGTACAAAATTTTCTTTGTAGTCTTAAGTTTCTGTGGCAGTTCTATAATTCATAATGCAGTCTGATATTGTACCAATAGAGCAGAAGCAAATATTAAGAAAGAAAGACAAAATACTTCATTCTATTACTATTTTATAAATTACTAAGTTTTGATCATGACCTCCATCTAAAGTGTTAGAGGTTATTTAGTTTGAGAACAAAATGGAATTCAAAATAAAAAGTACTCATTTTACCGTCACATCTTTATTTTAAAATGTTACAATTTTTTTTTAAATGTTACATTTTTAACACAATGTTTGCTACATGTACAAATTGGAAGAGGGTGCCGGTATAGCTGACTGGAAAGATAAAACTTTTTTGTCAAAGAGTCCTTGAAATACATGAGAAAATATTTTTACCAAAGGTTCAGCTGAAATTGAATCCAAATGATTGGAATCACTATAGCAGATGTACAGGCAACCAGGCTTTTTGAACACCTCACACCAATTTAAAACTGAAAAATACAAAAGAAACATTCAGTTAGAGTTTACATGGTAATTCAAACATACTACGCACTAAACTACCAATATGAGATGATTATTTACTTACTTGAAGCTGGAACACCAGTTACCATATTTGGTGGCTCTAATAAAGGTGCTATAACATCCTTGCTGTCAAATGTTGATGTGTAAAGAATTCTCATGAATGCTGATGGCAAGTCTAAAGTTGGATCATTGCCTTTGTAAAATGGTGCAGGGACAGTAGATACAATTATCACTTGACTGCTTAGTTTAAAAACAGGAAGAAGCTGAAAAAAAAACAACAACATCAATATCATTTTCATAGAAAGAATTGGGATTAATTAATGACATTTTAGGTACATTTCAGAACAATTTGTCTTCAGTAGATAAAGTACATTCAACATGTATACCTCATTTAAGACAAGATTGGAGTTTCCAATGTCTACAGTAGGGCATAAACATCCATACACTCCATTGGATAACTTGTATATTTGAATCTCTTTGGACACTTTACTGCGGGTCAACAACCTCTCTTTCAGCAGCACGGCTGACTTAGAATTTATACCTTGCAAAACCTTCAGCATAAAATCTGAGGGAGAAAAGGCAACAACAATTTTGTTCTCGGTAATCTGCATTTCATAATATTTGAAGGAGGAAAATGAGATGATTCGATATACCTACCTCCAGAAAGTTTACCATTGAAGAGAAGGAGAGTATTTAAGCTATTGGGAGCCTCATCTTTCCACTCAACTTTTACAGCACTGCAAGAAAAGAGAAAAAGATTACTTTTAAATGAACACAGACTGTCCGCCACAACTGTTTTTAAGTTTAGAGGTTGTGTTTTTATCTCTCTAGCACCACAGCCATAACCACCCTAACAATCAAAACAGTGACAAGAATAAGAACCCTAGAACTGGAGTAGGCAAGGCCCGATTATGATAGAGATGGGAATGAATAGAGTTACCATCTCCGTGATACAATGACTTGCAAACAAGACAAGCGTGTCAGCAAAAAAGATATAGAGGGACCATGTCAAACAGTAATGTTTGATGTAGGATGCAAGCTCAGATGCCTACATAGATTAACACGATTACGACACATGAGATCAAGGGGAATTTCGATGTGCACTGGTCATCATTTATTTACAGGTTAGATACTGTCTGAAGGTTACACTCGCCCTGAGCACTTACTTCGTTGCCAAATCCTCTTGTGTATCTTCGTCATCACTACTTTCGTCGATGTACAAAGCACGCGAAACAGGTTCAACTACTTCCCCGAAGAGTGGCATGACTCTACTTCTTCGAAAATGACAAAATTAGCAAATGTCAAAAAGTGTTGAGAAGTAGAACCGGCGCAAGCAGTAAACAAAAACAAAGTATGAGAAGGCTAGCCAACCACAGGTCATTGACCCGTGATGGGTTTGTTGAACGACTGTCCAAGCCATACACTCAATAGCCTATTACAGATCCCTTCTTCCGTTTTCCGTCTGAAGTAGTAACAATACGTCAACATAGTTTACCAGTTCGGCTGTTATTAGAGTAAACGTTAAGTTTGATGTTGGCCGCCTGTCTTGCGGTCCAGAGAGAGTGAGAGCGCCATCAACACTCTTGATCTCTACCCATTCATGGCGTCGTTAGTTGTCCTAAACGTTCTTCGTTGTCAGTAAATCCGCACCGGACCGCCTCCGTCTCAGCGTAACTCCACTAGATTCACTAGACGAGATGGAGGTGGGCGGCCTGCCGGATGATGCGCTAGCTACTATCTTCTCCTACTTGCCGCCCCTGATGTTGTTGGACAGCGTCCCCCTTGTCTGCAAGAGATGGCATCAGCTGTCGAAGCACCCTGACTCCTGGAGAAACGTCAATCTCTTCATTGAATTTTCCACGGTCGACGAAGAAGTGAAAAAATTGGCAAGGTTTGCCAAAGTTGCACCATATTTAAATCGCATCGACTTCAGAGATGCTAGAATCTTTGGTGATGAACACAACGAGCCAAGGCACATTGAATACTACAGGAAAGTCAAGTCTATTGTCGATGCTCTTCTTCAGAAAAAAACAATTGTGAAGTCTCTGCACACATTTCGTATTGTAACTAGGGAGATGCGAGACCTTTCCAAGGATATGCTGAAAGCATTTGCCTCCTCTCTACGAGAAGTGTTTATTCCCTTAGAAGAACCTCCAGTTGGTGATCCAGTTGAATTCCATGAGGATCTTAACAATCTACTGACACTTGTTTCTAACATTCCACATCTTCAAAGCCTTGGATTTGTCATCAATGACATCGGACACCTACCAAACTACAGAGGACAGCTCGGGAAAGGTTGTCCCACACTGAAGAAATTTAAAGTTTTCAGCACTGCTGTACGAGGCAAGCACTGCTGGAATAGTCTTATTTTTGACATTCTCGGGTGCAAGAAAGAAAGCCTAAGAGAAGTGGAATTTAACTTTGCCCTTGAACCTGTTGTAAATTATGAGGCTGCTCTGCGCTCTTGTCAGAACTTAGTGAGGTGCAAAGTGCCTTTTGAGATGCTTCCAGTTATCGAGCACATGAGCAACTTACGCAGTCTAGAGATTTGTGGTAGCACTGCTGATGTAATAACGCCAGAAAAGATTGCTGTATTATTAAAGTTTATTAAGGAGTCTCGAGTGATGGAAAATATTACAGAGCTGTCACTTAATGAACGCCTGTTTGGTATAAAAGTTGCTGATTCTCTCAGACTCTTCTCTGCATTATCCGTAAAATGTAAAGAAATTCAAATTTTCAGAATGAAATTATTCATTCATATTCAACACGTCTTAAATATTTTATTCTCAAGTATGAAACACATTCATACTGTATTTATTCAGGATTCTATCGGCCTCTCTGGTAATGATATTGACCTGCTAAGTAAGTCATCTAAATTGAAGTATTTAAAAATAACAAATATAATGTTTTATGCAAAGTCAGACCTTGAGAAAACAAAGAACGCTATTAGAATGCTACAGTCAAGTCGACCACAACTTGTGGTTGTCTTCAATTCTGAAGAAAGCATTTCATCTGATACAGAAAATAATTATATTTCTTTTGGTCTTAATGCCAATGATGAAAATGATGATGAAGAAGATGGTGATGCAGCAGGTGGTGGGAATGGTGGAGGTGATGAGTAAATTTTGCAGGATTTAGTCTCCTACAGCCATAGGGAAAGATGCCCTATGATGGCCACCTTAAGAGATGGATATGCCTAATGATGGCCATCCCTTGTTTTCTTGTAATGTAAAGAACGAAGCGAGGTAGTTTGGCTTATTATACCATGGTAGGTATCTTACTAGAACATTAGTGACAAAGTGACAAGTTTGGCTGCAAATCGAGAAAAGTGGACATCACTGGTACAGTGGCCATCATTGGGCACCTTACCCTACTCTGTTAAATAGAAATTCAAGATTTCACGAAGAAGTAGTAGTAAATAACTGCCAATGTCTTTTGGGATTTTCCGATGGCCTGAATAGTATTGTTTAACAAAACTTCTGCGGACAAAACTTTGTGTGGTAAATTTTACGATAAGTATTTTGACTGTCAAATCAAGTTTGTAAACATGTGGGCGCCTCTTCTCATGACACAACTTGAAACATATGAAACAAAGTCCTCTGGGAATTCCCCAAAGTGGTTAAGAGTGAATCTTTGGGAAATACCAAGAAATTTTTAACAGTGTGCGCCTCTTTGTCAATTGTTTAATATAGATTTTAAGCCAGAGACAGGGACATTTAAAGTTGGTCTCACAATGGAAAGCTTTATTCCACTTAAAAGACCATAAATTTCAGTTTTAAACCATATTCCAGCACTTATAGTATCATATTGTTGCTCTCTCCAAAAACTTATTGTATCATTTGCATCTGCTTATAAGGTTTTAAAATTGAAAATATATGTGTTGAAAGTGAAGTGAAGCCCCATAATCAATTCCATCGGGGAACCATCTTAAGACTTCTAATTGCTTAGGCTTAAAGAGTCTAAATCCAGCATATTACTCTCTTTCTAGTTTCGCAGCAACAGTCCCCATCAGTGCTGAGGTAGCCCAAGTCTGTCTCGGTGCACGGCGTGGGCCAGACCATTAGGTCAGACTGTAGCCATCTTGCCAGAGAATATTGACTCATTATTTTACAATGTCCAACCTAGCGGTCAGAGTGACCAAGTTACCAGAGTAACGTTGCCCAGTGAGAACACAAAGTCAAAATGGGGTCTTTGCCGGTTACTTTGACATCCAAGTCCCTACCTGGGAGGACTAGATTTGAAAGTCACTTTGACGTAATTTTGACTTTAGCGTTCTCATTGGGTGGCTCCAAACATTATTGTATGTCTGTGTCTTGTACTAACTTAATTTATTTATATTACTGAGATGTGTATATAGTGAATAAAAGTTCCTCAAAGATTTCTCGCATTTTTGAAATCTTTTTGACAATCCCTAAACTCTCCATCAAATATGTGAGGCTGTATCACCTTGAAAGAGATAACAGATAACTGATCCATTTGAGGAAGGGGCGACTCTAGTGATAGTGCGCTGGGTAGGCCAACCCGCCAAGCAGCTATGTGAGGCCGGCGGCCCGTCTAGAGTGCCGAAGGCGCCGACGGTCGAGGGGTGGTTTATTGTGGGGGCACCATAACACCATAATGCACATATCCGTGAAAAAACGCAGATGTGCAATCATGCTGATATATTTCCCGTCTAGCTTACTCCTACTTTCCACGGAAATAAAACGAAAAATGCCTACATCAAGTTGCACTTCAAAAAGTTGCGGACCGGATGCACCGGATGTCACCTCATTCAATGAGTCGTAAAAAGACCAGATTTCCAAAGAAATTTTTCGTTCCGATTTATAATAAATCTATATTAATTTCTTTTTCGATTTCTTCTTTTCAAATAGAAGTCAAATCCAAACTTTTGAGGCTTTTGAGAAGGAATTAAGCTAAGACTGTCTCTCCCCCTCCCCCCCCAATAAAACAAAAGAAAAAAACACAAGACAAATGACGATCTCTCGTGAAGTTTGTCGGGCGTCGTTAACCTAAAATCCTACTAAAATGTCAAGTGCAAGTGATTACAAGTTTTGATTTGATGGGTGCACAAATATTGCATTATTTTTGATTTGAAGCTTAACGGCAGTGGCCCCCTTTTTTTGGTCTTACCCTTTCCTTTTGAATAGCCTTCGCTTATGTACTCTTAGCGATTCATTATTCTTACCGACAGTAGATTGCTAGGCAAATATGGCTCTAAAACCCCTGTCTGGAAACATTCAGGAGGAGATGAACAACATCCCCCTCGCTGACGACGATCCACAAGGTGTGTAACTTATCTTTGAAACTTTACTGGCGTCTTGTATACTTCTGTCCACTGTTCCTCCGGCTGTTGTCATAACCTCTGCAAAACTAGATTGTAATGTTCCAACATTTAGATCATTCTGTCTGCTTGATTTTCAGATATAATACAAGATGAAAGTGAAGTAGGCGAAGTATCTCAGAATTCTGATGCTATAATGAGGGGAAGGAGCATGGATTCTATTCCGTCCACATTTACGAATGGAAGTAGCAGTCCGGGACCTAACAGTGAGTTCTCTGTATAAAATTTGTCACCTTCTTTAGGTACTGCGTAACGATTAGACCGCCATTCACTTTATTGCTGTTCTGTATTCTTTTGTAGGTCTCGATCCAGATGTCAGCCCAGATGAACAGGAGGAAAAGGCTCGACTTATCTCTCAGGTCCTTGAACTTCAAAACACCTTGGATGGTAAATATTGCTCTCGTCTTTTCAGGCACATTGATGTTTTTCTGGCCATTAGCAATAACCAGCATCTCTCCCTCCAGATTTATCTCAAAGGGTTGATAGTGTTAAAGAAGAGAATTTAAAACTACGTTCTGAAAATCAAGTTCTTGGACAGTACATTGAAAATTTGATGGCTGCGTCCAGTGTCTTCCAATCTGCTGAACCAAAGAGTAGTAAGAAATGAAATTTTTTGGAGACCACCACCAGTATTGACTGTGTTCGCTACTCATTATCTGATGAGTGTGATTGGAAATATCTTCCCAAAGAGGAGATCAATTAATGTTTCGGTTATTCACCACATTTCCTGTCACGCTATAAGCTTTAAGCATATATTCCTAGCTGGCCTCTTGCACTGAATGCTCATTGAACCACATCAACTTAATGGCTTATTTCTAAGCCACTATGTAGTGTCTACTACATTTAAAATGCTTCTGTAACTCTGGGTTTAGATATATCAACCCAAATGACCATGTGGCAAAAGAAATTAGATTCGATCATTTAGGCTTTTGAAAAAGTTTATTTTTATTTATAATTTGCAAAGAAATGTCAGTCAGCAGATGGTTTAAATGTGTCAAACTTATGACAGAGTCATTTTTATTAGGAGATAGAAAGTAAAACTTTGAAAAGTCTGATTGTTAATATAAATTATTAATCTAGTATTGTGTGCTCTCACACATTCCATTTAGTCAATAGATTGGAGTGATTATCCTCAGCTTTTGTATTGTTCTGATCTTGTGTAACCTGCATTGTTAAATGTTATCATCATTTTGTAACAAGGAGGATTATTCTGTGACTTTCATGAGGAGAACCCGGTATACACTAAAATCTGTATAGTAGCATTGTTCTTGTTTTAATTAACAGTATGTGATAAAATCTTTGCTTTTACCTTTTCTTAAAAAATAGTTAAAGAGGCTTTTGCTATTAAGTGTTGCAGTTGATTACTAGATAGGTAATCATGTGATCGCTGATGTGTTTTATGATGGAAACTATCTGTTACTGTCTTTGTTTTAAATTTAATGTATTGATATCT
>NW_026267213.1:957018-964509 GCF_000697945.3 Frankliniella occidentalis | reverse complement strand
CCCCCCCCCTCCTTTTCCCTCTGGTCGCGCACGTGCGGAGGGTGCACCCAATAAGCTGGGCGCAGCGAGTCTATTCCCGACCCCCTGGTTAAGCCGCTTGTTTGACAGCCACTCTGCCGGCCAGCGCCAAGGCGGCGGCGGGTGCGGGTGGCGGGGGCAGATCGAAACACTTCCGTGGACGATGCCGAGTTCATCGTACAAAGTCAAGCGCTTTGGCAAGTCGGTGGACCAATGCGGCAAGAGCGTAAAGTTCTCCTAATGCTTCGACCAGCAGCGGACCCGGGGGTGGGATGGTGGTGGTGGTGCTCCCGACGACACTAGGGGGAGCCGGTGGCGTTGCCGCGCCCGCGATCTTCAGCGGGGGCGGCGGCAGGGTCCTCCGGGGACAGCTGGATGACCATGATGAGGTAGGTCGTCACCGAGCCGATCATCTGACGAGTGTACATAAATCCCCTGTAAACCGAAGTAGCCCAAAGCAAACTCTCCAGGCCCACAACAGTTTTCAAGATCACGTACCCCTTGTAACATGGTGTAGTCCAAAGACAGGAAACCGTACGCTGATACTTTCAACCCTTGGTGCAACAGCTGGTGAGAAAATCTACGCATCTACACAAGTGTGAAGTTAATTTCATAACTGTATGAAAATTTTGAGAGATGCTATTCTATTTCCTTACCTCCCACCGAAGTTCCGGGCTCATCTCGTGATAAATTAGGAGCCTTTGAGTCAGCTCCATGGTACACCGCGACTGAGAAAGAGACACTTTTCTCTGAGATCACGCTTCTTAGCGACAAGTTTTGGGAGTACGATGAGATGGGGGTTGGATACGAGTGTTACTTCAGCCGTACAGCAGGACCAACCAGACCCGACCCGATCCCATTCATATCATAACCTTGGCCTACCTCCCGCTTGACCAGCTCTCCCGCCGTGAGCACGCCGAAGAGGAACAGCGCCACGAGCCCGGACCAGGCAAGCGCCATCCCGGAGCATTCGTCCCTGTCGGTGCGCCAGATGTATAGGCTAGTAGTGGCGGCCGAGAAGGTGACGAGGACCATCAGCAGCAGCTGAGATATTTAAAATGTATGTTGTGAATAGTCTGAGCCCATACGAGAACGTGTATACAGTAATGTAATTTACAATTCAACGACCTGATCACTGATCACAGTTAAAAGTTTATGTCCCTGAAAACTATTAGCGTTCGGCGTTGCCATATCGTATGGATTAAAAGGTCTCTCACTACATAGCTCGGTGAAGCTTTGACTTCCCTGCTGTTGAAAGCGCCTGCATAACGCTGGGTAGGCCAACCCGCCGTGCAGCCGTGTTGAGCCGGCGGCCCACCTGAGTGTGCAGTATGGGCCGCCGGCTGCGCACAGCTGCTTGGCGGGTGGCCTACCCTGTGCGCTGCAGGCGCTATAGCTCGCTCCATTCTGGACCGCTCCCAAAGGTGTCCAACGTCTCCTCGCGGATCTCCCCTCTTGGGCACGTCGGGGCACTTTCAATTGGGGCTTGATGCTTTGCTAGCTCACTCAGAAACTCTCACCTCAAGGCCGTGCGCCGAAGTGAGGAGCGTGAGAGCGTGTCGCACCTCGGCGTGCAGGGCATGCACCTCGCGAACCTCGCCGTGAACTGCGGGAAACCTCAACGTTGCATTACATATGATCCAACAACCAGGAAAGTGCAGCAGCACCTCCACCGCCGTCACTCACGGGATGGAGCGACGCCGGGTGCTGGGCAAAGCGCCCCGACTCGAAGCGGCGTTGGATCCCCGGGTTGCGTAGTGCGGCTGGGGTTGGCCCATCGGGTAGCAGCTCGCGACGCTGCGAGAGAACACACAGGGAAACTGAAAACAGCCGTCAAGTCCAACCGCGCTAAAGCCGGGGACTGTTACCTGCTGGGTACAGGGTGAACGGTCCCTTTGGCCACACGGCGGGGACGAGGGCGTTGTGGCTGGAGGCCCCGGGGGGCGCCCGGCCCCGGGTCATGGCGTCCAGGCGTCTGTTCAGCGTGCGTACCAGCAGCCAAAGTAGGCCGACCTGCGCCGTAGGACGGGAGTCAGTGAGAGCCGTCACCTTGGCACAGAAGGGAGCGACGCGCAAACAGTCTCTAGCCCACCTGGTTGCCGAAGATCAGGCAGAAGAAGAGCTGCAGCGGCAGACTGGGCAGGTGCGCGAGCCCCAGGAGGGCGGCGGCCTCTTCGGGCGCACTCCCGTCCGACTGGCGCCTGTCCTCGTCCGGCTCCGTAAGAGATAGGAACACCGCCACGCCCACCAGGTAGGCGACGAGGCACAGCACCGTCCCCGCGACCTGCGCGGCCGCCCAGCGCGCCCGGCCGCGCCCCGTTAACGCCCGCGCCGCGCACTGCAGCAGCTGGTTCAGCGCCGCGGCCGCTCCGCGCGCCTGTGGCAACGGCGGGGGTAAGACTCGACATGTCGCACCCTGCATGAGATCTCCCGCCGGCGGTGAGCGCGGCCCGGCTCCCCCCGCTCCCCCGCAGCCTTGCGGACGCAGGGCAGGCCGACCCGCCACTCCCCCGCGCGGGGCCGGTGGCCTACCCCGAGTGTCGCAGGCGCCCTGGTACATGAAGCAAGCCACCGGTTGTTAATGAGAAACACTTCACTCGGGCGCGACGGGTCGAGAGGTTGCATCGGCCCATCGTAACCAACTCGACAAGCCACTCACCTCGCTCCCTGACTTTTGACAAACCTTAACGTTGGCCAGAACGAGCAGCGTCACAGCCACCGAGTCGTTGAGGCAGGTCACGGTGAAGACGAAAATGTCCGCGCGAAACAGCGAGCCGGCGCGGTTCTGCGCCCGCCTGTGGGTAGGACGGGGGGCTGAGTTTGTGGCGGAGGGTTCTTGGAGCAACCCAGAAAGTCTGGTCGCCAAGGAAATTTTATTTTCAACAAATCTCGATTCCTGACCCGGTGGGTGCGGTGCTGTACAGGGAGAGGGCCATGCTGACGGCCAGCAGCGCCGTCAGGGCCCCCGAGTACAGCGCCCAGGGCCCCGAGTGGCCGCAGCGGGCCGGAGAGGCGCTGCAGCGCAGGGGCACCAGGCCCAGCACCCGGCCCGCCACCAGCAAGGGCCGTGCCGCCAGCACCGTGGCAGCCCCTCCGCCGGGGGTGGTCGGGGACCGCCGCTTGACCAACGCCATACCAAGGGGTTATAACCTTCGGACCTCGGATCCGCTCGGATCACACGAATTTCCCTGAACAATCTTTTGTTATTAATGACGGGGGAAAGTGGCAAAATGTTTACATCAAACTCGTGGTAACAAACCTACGAGGGTGGATGCCGCCACAACGTTCGTTCTCTCCCTGGCTGGCCGTGCCGCAGCGGGCGAAACAAGGGCGCCAACTGGCGAGCTCATCGCGTACTCGAACGAGAAGCATCCCCGCACTGACCTACGCTGATGGGGGCAACGGTCTTGTGACCTCAACTTGAAAAACGCCGTTTCAATCACGGAGAAAGTGTAGCAGTGGGCGTTCGAGGACAGGGGGGTCAGCGAATGTATCGATTTTTAGACGCTCCCCAAGACTCTCTCTACCGAAGGGTGAAGTGCCCTCCCCCCTCCTCCCCTCTGTCATAGGGCCACAGAGGGCACTCGGCTTTTTCTATTGTGTTTACCTTGATCACACTTATCACCCCAGAAGGCGTGAAAATCACCGGCCTGAATTACCGTGGATAAGTTCTGATTTTAATTGACATGGCAGAATTTTAATGTAACTGAAGAATTTAAATCAAAAATGAAATTTATTTTCAGCTTGAGTCCATCACTATCAAAACTGCGACAGCACCAAGCAGAAGTTCATAGTGTTCAACCAATTCTGAAGCTTTGGTGACATACGTGAATTTCAATATTACAATAAAAACGACTTGATGGTTGGTCTAGAGCTATGAAATAGATTTGCAATCAAAGTCCAGATTTTTCCATGACCTCTCGACAATGCAAGGTATACGTTTTAATAAATCACCATTGTTGTGTTAAGTTCACTGTTCATAGGAACCATACTTCCAGTTCATTACTTTCCTAAATCACCTTGATAAAGTCTGAGCTACAGACTTTATCTAACCTCTTCCAATTTCGTGGCATGAAAATATAACAAACTCAACATAATGGTCCTCCAGAAAACTATGAATTAATTTCAATGTCAGAAGGAATGAACTAGACATTTACACAAAGGTCAAAAAAGAATTGAAGAAAATGTAAGAAGAAACTGTTTATTTCTCCCCGAACAATTACATAAAGTAGGTGTTTGGCTTCCTGTAAGCAAACCTGGGAGCCAAGCTGCGGCCCTGGATTCGCTTGGGAAGAGGGAACTTGATTTTGGAGTCGTGGAATTGCTTCACCAGTGGCCTTCTGCAGTTGGCAGCCTTAACTTCCTCACACTTGATAACCTGATAACCAATCACACACAAAATGTTAGTAAGCCATCAAAGACTCCACAATAAACACCTGTCACTAGGTACAGTTTAAAGTCCCGATACTTTACACAGATTCAGAAAGCGAGATAGTTAGACTACAGTAGAAGTAATTGACAGTAATTGACAAACAGTAGAATAGAAAATTTACCTGGATAGCATGAGCACGAGCCCTGTGCCTGGCTCCCATATCACGGTAACAGGCAGTGATGGCTTGCGACACAGCCAGACTCCTGTATTCCCTGTACATGTTGTGGGTTCCAGACCTAGAGTTGTATCTAAGCCACACACCGAAGTTCTTGATCTTGGTAGGGCTCTTCTCAGGAATCTAAAGGTACAAGAAGGGAGAGGAATTAGAAACAGCAACAAGGTGATGTGTTGAAATGTAGTGAAGGAGAGTGATAAATATGAATGATATTTAAAAATATTTCTCCCTCACATTAATTTGGCACAATTTCTACACCTGAAGCCGTAACATACAGGCAACTGGCTCTAGATTGTGCAAAAGCCTACATCCCACCATTTCAAATCAGAAAAAATGTAGCTTGAATTGACAACTCACCAGCTTAATAGATACAATTTCACCAGTGGTCTTCTTGAACTTCCTTAGTTGACGCAAGAAGTACCAGAAACGGGATTTGGCTACGATAGCATCAGGTGCGAAAATACGCATCCGGTAGAGGGGGGTCTGTTCCTCATCGGTAGGGATCTTGCGACCCACAACCTCGTACTCCCTTAACTGGAAGAAAGAAAAACAAAATTAGCTAAGCAACCGACATCACATGAAATGTTTAACAGGGCTGAGGCCTATCACTGTAAACACAGGAAAGAAGGGCACCAAAACCACAAGACAAGCTGCGCGTCGCGGGAGGAGTTAACACGATTTCTAGGTAATAACTGAGAAAGTATAAGAAAGCACAAATGTGAGTACGGGATAAAGAACAGTCGCTCGGTTGACTTAGGGAAACATAACCCCACTTCATGTTCCTATCCAGTACAATGAACAAGACCTCAAATGTGGAGTACAGCAACGGGCTCAAATTTTGATAACAAAATCATAATAAAGCACATCAACTAAAAAGGGGGAGCAATCTGAAGAATAAGTTTTAGGGTGCTGGGTCCACATGGTAAGCCATGTTGCCCGTGATCGACGTCAGGCAACACGCGGCACTTTGTTATGATGAACAATTCCCGAATCATGACATTCAGAACTATATCAAAACTGACATATCGAGTAAAGCTTCGATCCGGAATAAAGTGTGCACTGCATGAACGAATAAAGGACGAAAATTGCTTCAAAAATACAAATTTCTTACCAGCCCCTTAGCCTTCATGATGCGGGACTCTGTCTACTCAGGAACCGGAAAGAAGTATTTCGCTTGTGAAGCCGGCTGCGCCACCTACAAATGCACTACCCGCTGTCGCCACTGCCTTTTAGAAAAGAGTGGTGTAACAGCTTCAACTTCCTTCAACTCACCCAAAACAGCATAGTTAAAAAGAAAATTTTCTTCACAAAGATTTCTGTTTTCTCGAAAAAATATAGAAAAAGAGGGTAAGTGTGATGTGAGTAGCGTAAACTGTTGTCTGTTAAAGCCCGTAGCCCTCATTTGTTGGCGGCCATCATGGAGGGCCTTATCCTTACGGGAGGAATCTGTTTCCAATACTTTTTAAAGGGAAGAAAGTAATTTCTTCCCGCGGAATTTCCTCGCCACTTCGTAAACTTCGTGTATATCTCTGTCCTTTAAATTTTGATTGAAGGAGGAGGGGAAATTACAATCTTTGCTTAGTCGCAGTTGGGCTTCAAGGCACGAGCATTTAAAATTACCGCGTTGGCAGTTTTCTCATCCTATTTCGGCCCCGTACCGAACTTCAATGGCCGGGGACGTCCACGGCGTCTGCCCGGTGTTTTTGTTGTTGCGGTAGTAGTAGCAGTAGAATCGTCGAGGGGGAGGTAGCGGCGGTCTCCAGCGCTCGATGCATTTTGTTCAAAACACATTAATTTTACGGAATTTTAGTTCTAACTGATAGTTGTTGAGGAGTATTTATTCGTTAAGGACTGTCGCGTATACCTAGTGTGCTGCCCCTAGGCAGAACCGGTAAGTCATGTAGGCAATTCATTCCATATACGGTCAATGGGGGACTGTTTTTGTTTTTGTCGGCACAGCAGCCGCTCTCGCCCCCGCCGCTGACCGCTGACAACAAGATCAGCGTCAAGCAAGTTCAAGGACCTTTTGTCCGACGCGCCCCCGGCATGTCCTAATTTACTGGGGACGCTATTTGCCCCTGAAGTTACACTGACGTGGTCGAGAGAGAATTTGCCCCTTCTTTCGCCCAAGTACGTACTTGTGTGCCGGTCCCCAGCGACTTGTTGCCTTATTGTCGGCGTCCATCATGTTATCAGTAGACTTTTTTTTTTGTGAAGCTAATGTTCTACTTGTCTTTAAAAAAATAATTAAGCATCCCGTCTTTTGCTATGGCTTTTATAAATTCCGCAAACCCTGCTAATGGACTTTGGAGCTTATAGCCCTGTCTCCCCCTATTATTAAGACTGAATCTGTGATAAGTGTACAACAAACATACAAGTGGCCTGTGATAAGGTGATATGGGTGGAAGAACTAAGTATCTGCTGATGTGCCAAATAGTGCCACCTTATCATCTTGAGTTGGGGCCCTGCTGCTTGTACACTGATAAGATACATTTCCTGATGTTAATTCAGCTCACAGCAACAAACCTTATTATATGCTTGGTTGTTTTGCTTAATTTTTCAGGACTTGCCAAAATGCCGGGCCTTGTGCATCTTGTTATGCTGGCCTCCCCAAGGACTGCCTTCAGTTCTCAACGAGGTCTCTGTACGAGCTTGAAACGATTCCAGCAGGCTGCTCCTATTGTATCCTCCCCTGGACCAAAGGCTACCTCAGATGTTCAGGGAGTCCCATACACTAAGTTATCTATTGGCGTTCCCAAAGAGATTTGGTCTAATGAGCGCAGGTAAATCACGCATTCATTAAGATTTTTCTTTCCCTTATGCTTTTTTGGAACTTTGGTACTCATTTCCAATTTCCCTGTCCTTA
>NW_026267213.1:953443-956968 GCF_000697945.3 Frankliniella occidentalis | reverse complement strand
AGATGAGTGATGCTGAGGTGTTGCGCTTGCAGCAAATGACATCTCACCTCTGTGTCATAGTTTTGTGTCTGCCGTGCGATTCAGGAGATTGTTCAAAAGGGGCTCTCCTATACCTGCCCTATGAGTGCGACAAGGACGGAGCTATAGACGAGGTATAGGAGAGCCTCTCTTGAACGATCTCCTGAATCGCACAGCTGCAAAAAGAAGCAAGCTGTTGGTCCATCATTTGATGAAACTTCCCTGACTGGAGACAGCCCAGCACTTCACTAAAATTTGGAGCTTAAGCTTGTCTTTCAGTCTTGTTCTCAGTTAAGTCTGGTTGCTCTAACTTTGGGATTTTCAAGACAGTACTTGTCCATGTTCACACACGAATCGGTAGGAACTGGATGGCCTTCTGCCCCCAAGCAGTTTTCTGTCCTGCCTTTTGTCTGCCGTTCTTCTTGAGGCCGACGTACCAGCCAACGTGGGCGAACTTGCGGGACAGGTATGTGTTGTACTGGCCTAGCATCACCTCCACAAAGACAGTGCCTTCCTGGCGTACGTTCGCCTGAAATCGAAAGCGATATTTAGTACCTTCTCTTGGGCTGAGTACGTTTTCCTGGGCAGCTTTCAGCCTGTACCGGAACCCCCTTACCTGTCCGTACAACTTCCCCTGTCTATTCATGGCCAGGAAAAGGTTCGCCTCCACCCCGCGGATCCGTACTTCGCCGTTCGTCACCGAGCTGAACTCGAGCACAGCTGCAAACAGCACGACCGTGAGGATTACTTTTATGAGGGTGCTCGGAATACAATCGTGTCACACCATGACTTGAATCCCTGCGCAAGAAGGCAACCCACCCGATGCCACTCTTTGCTCAATACTCACCGTACTTGTCGGTGGGGTTGGTGGTGCCCGTGACCCTGCCCTTGGGCCCGATGCTCAGGTGGAAGCCTGTGCGGCAGTACAGCTTCATGCGGTTGCCGTACACGGGGTTCAGCCCCGCTGGCCGCCCCACGAGCCCGGCAGGGCCTGGGGGCCCCGGGCCTGGGGGCCCCGCAGCTCGGGGGCGGGGGCGGGGTGGCGCCGGTGGCGGGGCGGGGCGCTGCGGGGGCGGCGGCTGCACTCTGGACGGCCCGGAGGGCCCGGGCTGCACCTGCACCCTCAGCAGCGGCGCCCACACGGGGCCGCGGGGCTGCTGGGGCTGCGACAGTCGAGGGGGCGGCCAGCAGGACCGCTTCACCCTGCCGGGGCCGGCGGGGCGCCCGTACCTGGAGACACGGTGCTTCAGAGGAGGAGGCAGTGGCGCTAGGCCGTGGTTTCACAAAGGGACTTGGAATACTTGAGGAATCACTCAGAAAGTACGTCCGTTTATCTCAGATCCATTAGGCAAATCACGGGAGCCTGGGCGCCTGTGAGGCTCAGTATAGGCCACCCCGCATTGCTCGCATGCGCTGCACGCTCGATATTGCCTACCTACTAGGCGCTATGAGAACTTGCACATGCATGGCTGTGAACTGAGAAGGGCGGACGTCCTCTCTGTGTGATCCGCAAGGCCCTTCCTAAGGTGGCAGTACAAAGTTGTCTCGTCGCACAATGCCTGCGCCTGCGCCGCGGCACCTGGCGAGTAATAGGCATCCGGTCCGCAGGGCACGGCTACATGCAAAGTGCAAGTTTCTTCGAGGAGTGATTGATTGGCTGTTCAGTGCACGGATCCCATGTCTTTATTCATCTGTTCCCCACCTAGCCCTCCCGCTGCAGCGCCCTGCACACCGCCCCCATCCAGCTACAGAAATAGCGCGTGGCGGGCCGCTAGTGCGGCCAGGGGGCGCCTGTGCTGCCTGCGGGCCTGGCCCACCTCCCGCCGGCTGCAGCTCGCGCCGCCCATTCATTAGGTCGCCGCCCTTGTTCCTGGTCGCGCCGCTCCCACCGGCCGCCGCCGCCGCCTCGGGGCTCGCCGATGATGAGGTCGCGCGCCCCTATGAATGAGCGCGTCCATCGTTAATGAACTCGGCCAAACTGGCATCGGAAATGTGTGTGCCACGCAAGTAGGATCTGCCGGAAAGTAGGCTACGCGTCCGATTTTCTGAGATTGATTCGGCAAATTATGGCATAGCTGGGCGCCTGCGAGACTTGGAGTAGGCCGACCCGCAGTGCACGCATGCACTGCAGCCAAGATGTTGCCTACCTACCAGGCGCTCCGAGGACGTGCAGAGGCCTCACGGACGTACTTCCTGGATGACCCCTACGCAGCGCGTGCTTTCAGAAAGGTCCCTTCGCGATCCCTTTCAAACGGCCGCACTGCTCAGAGTCCTGCCCTGCGGCGCCACCTCCCTCTCCGCTTCCGTCTCTGGCGCGCGGCTCAAGTGGTTTAAGAGCGCCGCCTGCACCTCTTAATGGTCCTCATATCTATCTATATTAAGATCAAGGAAGCATGGCGCCGAATATCCAAGCGGAAGATAAATATAGGGAGGATGGGGTAAGCCATCTATCAATAGCTGACGGCCGGAAAATCTCCGCGGAGTAAATCCTGCTGACACGCGCGTCGTCACGCACAAAGGTTTTCATGTGGGGCATTTTTCACAGTGATCGTCACCGCAACGCAAACGATATCGCCCCCAGCCAAAGGCGTCGATGTGAGACGGCCGACAGGTAAAGGGGGAGAATGAGACGTCTTGGCAGCGCTCCGCCAGACTGACCGGCGGCCGTGCCTGGCGGCCGTGCGGCTAGCGGCTTTGTTTATTTACGAGCGCATGCTTCTGATCTATCTCACCTCACGCGACGCGACGCGCACTCGCCGGCTACAAATCGGTCCGGGATGGCGGTGGATGATGAGTGGAGGGGCGCTGTGCCACGCGGTTAATGAAAGCGCCCCAGGGCAACGGGGTCAACGCCGTACTTTCTTCAAATTCCCAAGCCCCCCAAACTAGGTGAACCATGTCGACTACCTGCTGGACAGACACCTTCTCTGGTCTCCTGGGTAATTGCATGGGCATAATGGATAGAATGCCTATGGGCTCATAAAATGCAACTACCAGGAAGACCAGAAGGTGTCCAGCAGGTAGTGGACATAGTCTGCACTTTCCTTCTCCGCGACTCACCCGCTTCCGTCGTCGTGGGTGGCCACCCCGTTGGGCGCATCGTCCACCGCATCTCCGCCGCTGCCGCCGCCGTCAAAGTCGTAGTCATCCTCGTCTTCCTCTTCATCGTCGTCGTCGTCGTCCGCCTCGTCGTCCTCCTCGCGGTGCTGGTCGTCGTGGCGCCGGTCGGTGGCGTCCATGGCCGCGGTGCGTGGGCGTGCGCGACGCGCCTCTCACTGCGCGCGCCCCCCGCGCCCGCCACCGCCGGGGCGTCTGGCGGCCCGGCGCCTTCAAAGCCCCCTCCCCTCCGACTCATCCTCCCGCCCCCCGCCCCGCCAGGACGGCGTCGGTCAACAAGACGGCTGCTCCCCGCCGCTCTGACGGCGGCGTTCCCAGCACCCCCGGCCCCAGCCCCACCCGTATCCCTGTCGCCAGCGTCAAGCGGAGCCGATCAGACCCGACAGCCTC
>NW_026267213.1:927122-944973 GCF_000697945.3 Frankliniella occidentalis | reverse complement strand
GCAAAGAGCTTGAATATTACATCTCTTTATTTACAGGGTGGCTGTAACCCCGGCTGTTGCTGCAGCTTTCATTAAAAAAGGTTTTGCTGTAAATGTAGAGGATAGTGCAGGACTAGGCGCCAAGTTTAGAAATGAGGATTATGCATCTGTTGGAGCTAATGTTGTTGATAGAACTAAGGCTTTTGGTTCAGGTACTAAAACAGCTTCCTTCAATTTTTATTTTAAAATCCTCTGTTAACAGTGTTGTTGTTACAAAATACTTTTTCTGTTAGATATTATTCTCAAAGTGCGTCCTCCCCAAGAATCAGAACTTCCAGTTCTCAGAGAGGGCTCCACTCTGATTTCATTTCTCTACCCAGCTCAAAATAAATCACTTGTTGATCATATGTCAAAGAAGAAAATAAATGCCTTTGGTATGTAGCATTTTTTCTTCAGTATGTTTCACATTTTCTGTTAAGACATAAAAAAAATAAAAAATACATATTACATTAATCAATTTCTTTACTTAACATTTTTAGCTATGGATTGCATACCACGCATATCAAGAGCACAGGTTTTTGATGCATTGAGTTCAATGGCTAATGTAGCAGGTTACAGAGCTGTTGTAGAGGCATCAAATTACTTTCCAAGATTTTTTGCTGGTTAGGATTTTCTTTTATGATTTTTATCTCTCTGCATATTGCTCTTTATCCAAGCCATCACGGTGTTTAATATTTTTTTTAATTTATCCAACATCCAACAGGTCAAATAACTGCTGCTGGTAAAGTGCCTCCAGCAAAAGTTCTTGTGATTGGTGGTGGTGTTGCTGGTCTGGCAGCAATTGGGCAAGCTAAAAATATGGGGGCTATCGTCCGAGGTTTTGACACCCGTTCAGCTGTGAAAGAACAAGTTGAATCATTGGGTGCCGAATTCTTAGAGATAAATATCAAGGTTTTTCTTTTGAAAGTTTAAAATTTGCTTTTGATAGTCTGTGATACTTTACAGCTGATGCTATATTTATTTTTACTCAAATTTTTCTTAGGAAGAAGGATCAACTGCAGGTGGCTACAGTAAAGAAATGTCAAAAGAATTTATTGAAGCTGAAATGGCATTATTTGCAAAGCAAGCGAAAGAGGTTGATGTGATTATAACTACTGCTCTTATTCCTGGTCGCCCAGCTCCCAAGCTTATTTTAAAAGTAGGATTCCATAAATATATCAATCTATTATGTCTGCTAGACTTTTGAAATTAAAGGTAATCTTCTATTTTTTTTATTTTCAATTTTAGGAACATGTAGATTCAATGAAGCCAGGGAGTGTGATTGTTGACCTGGCAGCCGAAACAGGTGGAAATGTAGAAACAACTCGGCCAGGAGAGGTGTATACTTATAATGATGTGGTCCACATAGGTTTGACAGATTTGTCATCTCGTTTACCAACACAGAGCTCAACTCTTTATGCTAACAACATATCAAAATTCCTTCTTTCTATTGGTAATTTTAGATCCTGTTTTATTTTTAGTTTTCTTATTTTGAGGAATAACTTAGGCCACATGCTATAAATTTTTCAGGTCAAAAGGATAATTTCCAGATTAACTTGGAAGATGAAGTGGTGCGTGGGAGTATCATATTGCGGGATGGCCAGCTTATGTGGCCACCCCCAGCAAAGGCTGCAGCACCACCTCCACCTCCTCAAGTTTCTCAATCCAAGGTTGACGCTGCTAAGACAATTGAGCCTGACTACTTCATGGACACTTTAAAGGATACCGTCAAGTACAGTGCAGGTAATATTCCTCCTAAAATTTGAGAGCTTAAAAAGTCGCAATATGATGCTGAATGTATTTGCGTCTTTATTTAGGTTTAGGAGGGCTTGTTGCTCTTGGTATAGCCTCTCCAAATGCAGCCTTTTCAACCATGACAACAACTCTTGCCCTTTCTGGTATTGTGGGATACCATACTGTGTGGGGTGTAACTCCTGCTTTGCACTCACCCCTAATGTCAGTCACAAATGCTATATCTGGAATAACTGCTGTTGGTGGGCTTCTTCTGATGGGAGGAGGTTACTATCCCACTAATTCAGTAGAGGTAAGATTATTGGACTCAAGGTTGTAAAAGTTTAATATGTATACTGTTTGTTCTGTTGTTTTTCTTTTCCTTTTATGTTTAGATGAAGTCTATTCCCGTATTTCTTGTAAATGACCTGAATGTACAATTTTTATCTTTGAATAATGCTCCACAGGCTCTTGCTGCATCTGCTGCTTTCATTTCTTTCATCAATATTTATGGTGGATTCATTGTGACTAAGCGTATGCTTGATATGTTTAAAAGGTAACTTAATTTCAGATTTTAAATGTCTTGATCTTATTAAACAATTTCACTTGTCTTAAAAAATTCTCAAAATTTTATTTTATTTTTTGTCACAGTGATTAATATTATTGTTGTTCCCTTTTTACAGACCAACTGACCCTCCAGAACACAATTACTTGTATGCTCTTCCTGCTGCTGCCTTTCTTGGAGCCTATGGTTATGGTGTGTCATGTGGAGCTGCTGAAATTCATCAGATGGCTTCTTTAGCATCATCCTTATGCTGTGTTGGTGCTTTGGCTGGATTGAGCTCCCAGAGCACATCAAGATTGGGTAACAACTTGGGCATGGTAATCTATTTGTTTTTGATACTTTTCAAAGTGATTTTTCTTGATTTGGCATACATAATTTGTTTCTTAAAACGTCTTGAATTTAGATTGGAGTTACTGGTGGCATAGCTTCAACATTAGGCTACATGGCACCGAGTCATGAGGTGTTGGCTCAGATGGCAGCATGTATGGCAATTGGTGGGGGAGCTGGCACTGCAATTGCCAAAAAAATAGAGATAACAGATTTGCCGCAACTTGTGGCTGCTTTCCACAGGTAAATATTTTAGAGTGTTCAGATTATGTCTTCAGTGATTGGTAGTAAAGCAGTTTCTATAATGCTGATGTCTTATCTTTTCCAGCCTTGTTGGACTTGCTGCCATGTTGACATGCGGTGCTACATATCTTCATGATTTTCCTTCTCTTGCCACTGATCCAGCTGCTAATGTGATTAAAACTGCTCTTTTCCTTGGAACATTTATTGGTGGGGTGACTTTCAGGTACTTACTATATGAAATATATTTACCAGCATAAGGTCTAATGTTGAATGAAATTTCACATTTTACATCTATGGTTTGCAGTGGTTCTTTGGTTGCATATGGAAAGCTGCAGGGACTTCTTTCATCTTCTCCCCTTCTGCTGCCAGGCCGCCATGCTATCAACCTTAGTTTGCTTGCTGCAAATGCAGCAGCCATGGGATACTTCTTTTATGATCCTTCCATGACTGCTGGCCTTGCCATGCTCGGTGCCACTGGTGCTCTCTCTTCCACAATGGGTGTCACACTCACATCAGCTATTGGAGGTAACAGGGAGAATAATATGTCAATGTATTATCATAGTAAACCGTACAATTAATAACTGTTTATAATTATACTGAACTGGTCTTTTGTCTCATTAAAGGAGCTGATATGCCAGTTGTGATCACTGTCTTAAATAGCTACTCTGGTTGGGCTCTATGTGCTGAAGGATTCATGCTAAACAATAATATTATGACAATTGTTGGTGCTCTTATCGGATCTTCTGGTGCTATTCTCTCTCATATCATGTGCAAGGTCAGAAGTTTTCTTTTGTATTTGTCTTTGTTTTTATGTTAATTGTTTTTCCTTGTCGATAAAATTTAATTTCTGATCCTATTCAGGCTATGAACCGATCTCTACCGAGTGTGATTCTGGGAGGGTATGGTACATCTTCCACTGGTGGGGGAAAGCCAATGGAAATCACTGGAACACATACGGAAGTATTTGTTGACAATGTTGCAGAAATGATAAGTAATGCAAAAAACATTATAATCACCCCAGGTCTGTATATATTTTTCTTACATACATTACATTAATTTTTACTTCTAAAAATATTTGGTTGACAGTTACCTTGGGTTTAATGTGGAAATTTTCTTGCAGGTTATGGTCTGTGTGTTGCTAAAGCTCAGTACCCACTTGCTGAGATGGTGTCTCTCCTCAAAAGTAAGGGCAAGAAAGTGAGATTTGGCATTCACCCTGTAGCCGGTGAGTACTGTTTCATATTTGTACAACCATCACATCTTGTTTTTTATCCAAGGAATAGAATAGCCCTGTGTTTTGGTCTTGCTGCAATGAACATTTTAAACGCACATGATCACATAAGGTTTATTTTTTGTAACAGGACGTATGCCTGGACAGTTGAATGTTTTATTGGCGGAGGCTGGTGTTTCCTACGATGATGTTCTAGAGATGGAAGAAATCAATGATGATTTTAGTGAGACTGATCTGGTGTTAGTGATTGGAGCAAATGACACTGTGAACAGTGCTGCTGAGGATGATCCTAACTCAATCATTGCTGGCATGCCTGTTCTGCGTGTCTGGGATGCTGAGCAGGTAATTACTTGATATACGATACGTATTGTAATAAATTTCCTTGAACTTGTGACAGGCCTGTATGTACTGTGTATGTTTATTTTCTCTCATAGGTGGTAGTCATGAAAAGATCTCTTGGAGTTGGTTATGCAGCTGTGGACAACCCCATTTTCTATAAGCCCAACACATCTATGCTTCTTGGTGATGCTAAGAAAACATGTGATGCTCTTCTGGGGAAAATCAAAGAAGTTTATGCCAATTAAATTGCCATTTGAATGTTACCCTGTAATAGTGTAACAAGAAAGCTATCTGCTTTAAATTTGTTTTGTTTACTTATCAAATTGATATTTACGTCAGATTTATTTTAGGTGTATCACTTCACTTGACTGAGCTGGTGCCATTTTATTTGATATTAAATGCTTTAGTGTTTTGTTTATTCCCTTTGTGTTTTTACCCTAATTAATGAATTTTCCAATGTTTTAGTTTGTTTTTTTCAGTCTAGAAGTGTTTCTATGCCGAGTTCTGCTCATTTCACTTTTGCCTTGGCGTAAGGTTTGTAAACTACTAAAGTCTGATTTATTGTTCAGTAATAATTTTGTTCTCTTTATTTTTATTTTGTTGTTTTTGGTATTCTTCTGTTTCCTTCATACTGTTTTGAGTGGAGTTGTTGAACCTCTGTACCTGGTTTTAATTTTATTTGTGCTTTCCTTCTCTTTTATTTTTTTACTGTATCATGTTTCTGACCAGCTTAGCCTCACACATTATTATCATACCATTTCTGTAGATTTTCATCATAATTTTCTGCTATTGCTATCAATATACCTACCTCTAAAGCATTCCCATTGTGAGAATTATGTGTGAATTATGGTAGCTTTACCTTTGTGGTTTATTACGATGTAAAGAAATGTTGTGATGTGGTTTATTTGCTATTGTTGTGATTCTCAACTTGTTACTTGTCCACTGATGTGAGGTTTTAACTACTATGTATGAGAGAGATGAAGGTGTTTAACCATTTTGTATCTGGATCTGCAATCAATCAATCAACATTATCTGCTAAGCCTCAACATATGAAAATATCATTTTCGAACTGACATTATGATATTTTATTTGTGTGAGATCTGTGATAATATCTTGTGTTGCTGTCCCCAAAACAAACAAGACTACTTGTAGAAGCCCATTACAAGCTCTTTTTCTTTTTTCCATCAAATGATGCTGACCAGATTCATAGAACTCTTTTCCCCCAGGGATTTTAATATCCTCTTGATAGGGAAAATAAATCATTTGTATAATATTTTAAAATTATTACATAGGTATGTTAAGAGTGTGGAAATGACGCAATGTCATAATCCCAGATTTTGACCGGCTTATTTGAAATGACCTAGTGCAGTAGGGTAATTTAAAATAAATGAGTGGAATAGAATAAGGAATATCCTCAGAACATATTGGGTAATGTCAGAAACTGTTCATAAGTTTATTCATCAATGTGCATGTTTGTCATGATTTTTAAAATTTTTTGGAGTAATTAGATCCGTTTTGGCCGACAGTCCTCAAACACTACTTATGTCGCTGAGGCATTTTGACATTACTCAATGTGCCCAGGGTAGTTCTGATAATAGCCGGGTAATCTTTGGAGTGTCAATCCTGTCCAGTAATCTATCACGACATTCTCTGAACTTTCGGTTACTGTTGACATTACCCAGGTAATGTCAACATTACTCTTAACATGTATTTACCTATTAACAGCTCCATATACATGAGGGTTCTTGTCTTATACTCAGCCATTATTGATTACATTCCTGTAAGCTCTTGATTAAATGTTTACTGTATGGAGATTTTACTTCATGTTATGGTCAAGAATTATTATCAAAAATCAGTTAGTAAGGTACCTAAATGCACAACATGGTTATTAATGGTCTGATTATACAACTTAAAATGATTTTGCATTAATATTGTATTTTATTAAGTTTTTTAAAACTCTTTTTAGCAACTGATATTTTTAAGGTTTTGCTCTTTCAAATATTTCCATAATAAATGCAAACATTAAGTCTCCTTGGTCCTGTTGATATATGCTTCTCACATGGTAGTTTTTGTGGTTTTAAAAGGGGGCATTTGGATTTGGAAGTCAAAAAAAATCTACTCAAATTACAATTATGTACAATATATTACAAAGTAAAATAGTATCACAAACCAGATGTTAACATGAGCCAACATGCACTATAGTCCAGATAAAGTAATAAGTAAAGTAATCAGAAGGTGATCATATTTTGTAAAAGGTTATCATGAAGTGCTGACAGACTTGAAGCACTATCTGATGGTAACAAATTGCCACAAGATGTACTTTTTGTATGTATATGAACTTGACCTTAAGCACAGGACTTAAGACAGGAAACCATCCGTTACACAATTGAAATTCTAATAGGTGTGGTGCAAAATCTGATGACTGCATAAATTAATTATACAATTGTTCACACCAAGGTCGACAATTGAAAACGCCATATTGAAAAATCAAACAAGACAATGGATTACGTATCATGTATGCCCATCCCATAGCCCACTGTCGCACTGAACAAAATTTTCTCACTTACTAAATTGATGAAAGAATTGAACAGCAATCCAGTGTCATGCCTGTCATCATTCATCTTACCCAAGTACAAATATTCTCCTAATAAGCTCTCTGAGTTGAACTCTGAGGATGTCTAAACAATTCATGCTGAGCATACTCTACAGCTTTCATAACTAATCCATTTTCGTATCTAGATGGTTTTTCAGGGAGAAATTCATTTTCTAGTATTGTCATGGCTCCTGATATCACAGATGAGTTTTGGTGTGGGTTAGATACAATTGGATGATTTCCTTTGTTAGGTGATGATGAGCTAGGAGGATTTTGTTCTTGAACACCTTTCGGAGGTCCTGTTACAAGAGGTGTGGGAGGAAGAACTAGAGGTGGAACAGGGGGAGGTGGCTGTGGCTCATTCTTTTTTCTCTTAGGCAAGAATGCATGTCTTTTTTCCAGATCAGATACCGATTGAAGCAGTTCTCGAATTTGAGAATCTTGCCGTTCAACCTGTAAAATGAGTGATTCAAGAAATATAAATTATGAGGTGTTAAGGATTTCAACCATTTTATCAAACAACTACGAAAAATCATTTGAATGTTACATACCGTGAAGTACATATTTTGAATAGTATAATTTAACTGACTTAGTTCCTCCTGGCGAGCCTTTTCTTTGTCCAATTCTTTTTGAACCTGCAAAAGGATGTGCCCAAGGTAAATTGACTAGTACTAATGCAAACTCCATAAATTAGGAAATAAACAAGACTTACCTGTCTTGCATACTCAAAGTATAAGATACCAGCTGCTATGGAAAACACAATTGTTTCTCCCAGCATATTTGCACCAAGCTCAATGGCCATTGCCTCATTGAGCTGGGGTACATTGACAGGCTTTCCTAAGTTCATTACCCACATTTTGGTCTTTATTTCACACCAGTTGTAAACTAGAAACAAATATTAAAAAAAGATATACAATTAAAGTACTGCTGTTGTTTAAAGTAAACAAGATAAGAGCTGCAGCAGAATTCAAGATTTTTACATGTAATTTTCAGCACTGTATGGTGAAGGAAATAAAGGAGTTCAGTGCACTGTGACCAGATGGGTTCCATCAATCTTGGGTCAATTCAGTGACAAGTTACATTTACATTATAAAAGCAAATGTTGTCATAGCTTGTCATCCGAAAGAAAAGTGCATTTACTGAGCTATAAATGTGAGTAGGTTACTCATAACCTCAACTTTTACACTTACACTGTGCAGGAGGCATGCAAATGTATGTTCTGAAGAAATAGTTGTTCTTCGCTCTCTGCTTTGAAAAATTTGCGATAGGTTTGCTTAACTGCTTAAGCAGTAATGCCCCTAGTTTAACGACGGGAAAGGCCCCAACAACCATTTTCGACAATTTCAGTAAGGTTTCAGAAGTAAAGGAAAACAAACTCTATCGTTGTCGTCCGTCTCCGTCGGTCCTCGACACAGATTCATATTCGCTTTTAGAGGAGGCGGGAAAACGACTGTTTCTTTAGGAGGCGTACTTTTTTTTTTTTTTAAACCGCAATATTTCCCTGTTTCGAAATGAAAGAAGTTTGATTAGTTATTCGATCGCCATCGTGAACTCGGTGAAATGGTTCCCGATTGGAAAAAGGGAAGGACCACCAAAACAACGAACCATCCATGCCGTGAAGCCCAGGCGCGTTACCGCCCGTGACTTCCCTCCCGGCTCCGTGTGCTCCGTGCTCCAGTCCGCCGGGTCGCCGCTCCGCCCGCCCGCCTGCATGTATAGGCAACCCATCGGACTGGCCTACTCTCGGGTTGCCTCTCCGTAGAAGTGAGGCGCCGTCGGTCCAGTCCTCGAGAGTAGGCGCGGCCGTGAGACCCGCGCACCAGAAACACGATCTCTTGACTCTGCGTCGCGCCGCCGTTGCAGGCTCCTGGGGACGCGGCGCTCGGGTACACTGCGACACCTGACGCCTGACTGACACTTTTGGCGGGGCGGGGCGGTCCCAATGGAAGTTCTCATCGCCGCAGGCTGGGCTCTGCTCATCCGGATGTGTGGGGCTCTAGTGTGGGGCCGGGCCGGGCTAGGCGGGCCGCTCGGGGCCCCGATAGTGTCACCGCAGTGGCAATGGTGCGGGGTGTGGTGGGACGGGGCGGGGCGGGGCGGGGCGGGGGCGCGTTCATCGCCTAGCTCAGCCCGCCGGCCGTGCAGTTCGGCCGTTGATAAGGAAGAGGGCCCCGGCCCGGCCCGGCTCGGCGGCAGGGCGCAGGGCGGGGCGGGCCCATTGGCAGACGTGCCGCAGCCTAGCTCAGCGCGACACCTATGCGACGGGACAGACCGGCCGGGCCCGGGCCGCGACAGCACCAGCGCGACCAGCGCCCACACCCTGACGGACATGGCGGGGAAGGTGAGTCGGACCGGGCCGACGCGATCGATGGACTAGCGACCCGGTGCCCCCGCGGTGTGCGTCTGTCCCCCTACCCAATCGCGCGGTTCTGCCTTAGAATCAACCCCTCCGGACCTGACTCCGCGTTCGATGGTCATCTTGTGGCCTGGTTTGGTTGCTTCAAGTCTTTCTTCTATCTTATTGCCCGTCGTGTTTTACTCGGTACGATCAGGTGAGATAGTGGAGTCTCGCCTCTGGCCGTGCGCCTGTCCTGTTATCGATAATGTACTTGGGCTAACAGAGGAAGATAAGTAACAGATGAAACGTAAAGGTTCTCTCTCCGTTAGCTCAAGGACACTACATAGGGGGACGGCTGCACTTTGCGCTGTACTCATTAGTTCGTTGTGTTTTTGTTTTAATTCGAAAGAGGGGTGCGTCTGCAACCGCTCTGCGTACAGTGTGATGCTATCGAATCCCAAGTAGTTTTCGTCCCTCCCGAGGTCCACTCGTGTGCGAGTTGTCATTACGCGCCGAGTCGGCCGGCGCTGCTTATCGTATATGCGCGACCGCGCGCCTCGCAAACAAGAGACGAGTGTGTCGGCGGGGAGGGCCGGCGGGGCCCGGGAGCGGCGAGCGGCGTCATAGCCGTCATGGCGAAGGGGGAGGCGCACGCACGCACACGCACTCACTCACACACGACATTGTCTGGCCCAGGCCGCAAGGCGACGCGGATGCGAGTCCTTAGAGACGCTTCCGTCTTGAATTAGCGCCAGCAGCGAACCCTTCCCTTCTTTCCTCCAATACCGCCCCCCGCCACCACCACCGCCAATCCCAAATGCCCCTCGCCACCACCTCCTCCTCCTCCTCCACCCTCACCGGCCACACCAGCTGAGTCTTCTCTTTCAATTCGAGCTGCGTCGGCCGGCGTGGTGTCGCTCTGGTGTTCCCCCAGGACACAACCGCTCGCTGGCACGGTGGGCCCGTCACATCCACTGCTGCTCCCCCCTCGCTGCCTCCCCTACCACGCACCCCCCCCCCACACACACACACACTACTTCTCCCATTCCCCAACCCGCAGCATCCCCACCCTGTTGTTCAGCTTTTTCGGTACCCCGCCGGCAATTAAGAGGAATTAGAGACACACAACTCTGCGCGACCCGCCAAGGTGTAGTGGAGACCCTTCGGTACTGCTCTGCGGAGTGCGCGCCGCGGTGCAGAGCCCCTCCTCCGCAGTGCAGTTGTCTCGTCCGCCCCGTCCCCGAGTACCTCTTATCCCCGGCGGCCGCGGCGGCGTGATCGTTTCGGCGGCTCGCGCCCATAAAAGAGGGCGGGGCGGAGTTCGCCGCGACGTGCGACGTGCCGCGGCGAGGCTCGCTGCTGCCGCGCCTGCTGCACCTGCGCTGCGCTGGGCTGGGCTGGGCTGGGCTGGGCTGGGCTGGGCCCCGAGCTATAGTGTTGCCGTGCCTCGGGTCCGCGTGCGCAGCCTGGCCGCACTCCACGCGACAGAATGGCGCCTTTTTGTCTTGTTGTCTTCAAATCCGCCAACACAGACGTGCGCGCGCACAATCGTTGGCAGCGAGATATAGACCCGTCCCGCTGGTGGCGTTGAGAGGATAGGGAGGAAAAGAGACAGACAGGCAGAGAAAGAGAGACACGGAAGGGGGGGGGGGCGTTTCCGCTTGGGTAGCATTTTGTGTGTTCGTTTTCCTGTGGCATGATGTCACGGGAAGAACGTCGCGCCCCATTGCTGTGCTGGACGAATTCAAAATGATTGTTGACAAACTTGTTCTTTAATAGCACTTTCGTCGTCATTGGGTGTGACGGGCGTGCGCGGGTGTCACCGCGGCCGCCCGGGCCGGCCTCGTGGAGGTGATAATGGAGCCTGTCAAAGCAGGACGGTGGCGGGGGGCTACTCCAAAAATCCAGTTCTTGAATGAGATAAATATAAGGCATACGGGAAACCCCCGCTCGCACGACGACGATTGCATGCAGGTGTGGTAAGGACAAATTTGCAATAATTTTACTTGATGCGCAGGCCTGTTCGTTGGGCTTCGGAGATGCGCCCCGCTCCTCTCGGGTGTAGGCATCACGACGAGCTCGCCGCGAGCAGATCCCCAGGAACCACGCCTACCCGATGGAGCTATACCATGGCCGCTCCAGGATCCTCCTCATACGAGCTGCCAGCCGGTTCGGTTCGCCTCGCCTACTCCCGGAGTTAGACTGCACCACACTCACGCGTGCGGGGTCGGTGGCCTGCCTACCCGATGGGTCCAGGAGGCACTGACGGAGTCGGAGGGCGAACCCTTCACCGGGGCATACAGTAGAAGTCGGACAAAGCGCGGACTGCAGATTCGGCGACGCCCAGTGCGCCTTACTACCTATCGCCGGCCGGCCCGGCCCGCCTTCAAACGCTCCCGCCTCCCGCCTCGTGCAGGTGTAGTTCGTTGCTCCCCGGCGCCGCCTCACTCGCCGCCCCACCTCGCCGCCGTGCCGCGCGGGCCGGCCTTGTACCCTTGTACTTGACATTCATTTCACCGCGCCAATGGCGCATGCTGTCCGTCGGAACTTAGCACAGGTGACGGTGACAGGTGTACGCACCTGCCGCCCGCCCCGCCCCGCCCCGCCGCTCCGCGAGCCGAGCACCTCGGCTTAAAGGACTCCCGCTCTGCAAGGATAACAATTACTGCGAGCGTTTGCCGCTCCGAGCCTCGTCCATTTATTTTCACGACCGCACAGACGCTCCGCGTGGCGCCGCGTGGCGCGCGGCGGGGCGTGTGTGGCTGCGGGAGCGCCGGCCGTGCGGCTCTTCACCTGTCTTCACATTGCTCACATCACCGCTGCGGGTCATCATGAGTGATCATCCGAAAACATAGAAGGGGCGCAATCAAGCGTCTGCATAGCTCACACACATTCACTTCTCCCCCGGCCAGTCCGGCCATGTCGGCCTACCCGGTAGATGGCATTTTCATAGGGCTCTTGTAAGGATCAAAAGACAAAGTCTCGGTGAATGATCAAAAATTTAGGTTGTTTTTTTTTTTGTGCCTACGATCATTATTAGTTTGGGAGATGTGGGATGTATCCCTCTGCAAAAAGTCTGCGCGTTACCCGTACTATGTAAGGTCGGGAGACGCGGACGTCGACGTCGAAATTAGTTTCACACTACACTGAGAGCAGGACTTGTTCTTCTTAGGGATCGTCTAGAAAGTACGAGCGTATTTCTCCTAGATTGATTCAGCAACTTCGTGTTCGTTCGTTAACCCATTAGAGCTCGGCGCCTGCGAGACTCGGGGTAGGCCACCCCGCAGTACACGCATGCACGGCAGCCACGATTTTGCCTACCACGTAGGCGCTTTGAGACCTTCATTGTGCGAACTTGGCAGTATCGCAACGGCAAATGACGGACGCACTTACTAGATGATTTCACTATATTACGGGCGATACTTGAGGTTAAAGAACTAGTTTATTCTTTGGCACAACATTAATCTAGTGATCTACGTCTATCTTGAGTTTCAACCAAGTCCAGTCACACAGTCACATCTCATGTTTTGACTAGTCAGTGAACAGTCGTTTCCCCAGTGACACACCTCGTTTTCCTCGTGACCACTAAAAAACTTGGAGTGAGATTTATTAGACTTTTAGTGCGCGCCTGGGCCGCCCGTTCTTGTCACGGAACAGCAAGAACATTTTCCATTATGCACAAAGCAAAAGTACTAATTTGTTACAAGGACGGGCGGGTCTTGTTATAGCTAGAAAGTGAGGACTTGAAGGGAAGACCAGAATTTAAATATTCGCGCGGAACGGGCGGCAGATGTGGTGGCGGATGGAAAGCGCCGATTCCAGCGATGCGCCCCTCCGTCGCGCACGTCGCCCGGTCATCGGCAGCCGCGGGCGCGGCCCCGGGAGGGGCCCGGCTCTCGCCTCGGCCAGTCAGTCGCCAGCCAGCCAGCCAGGGAGCATGGAGGTCCAATTATAATAACAACCGACGATAATACAGTGAGACTACCTAAACCATGTAGGACAGTTATTATGGCAACAGAACCCAAAAGTAGGCCACTGAAACAGTCTGCGGCACCCAATAGTGTCCCCATGAGACGCGAGGCTGTGTACTTGTCGCCTCGTCAGTGCGCTTGACGCCTTGATGGGCCCGCGGCGTTTGTTAACTCATTTGGACGCCCTCTTTTTTTCCGGCCGCGAGTCAGGCCACAAAAGGGAGCGCCACGCGCCGCCCGAGTCGGACGCGGATTTAATACGACGGCGCGGTGGGCCTGATGACTCGGCAGTGTTGCGCGCAGAACAGAAGACGTGTGATGGGAGCCGCCGAGTCGCGACCCGAGCCGGAGGAACAAACCCAAAACAAAGGAGACATACCAGAGTCGAACAAAAAAAGGAAAGGTTTGAAATGTTTTAATTACAAGAATCTTTGTTAGGCAGGACAGGAAGTGCACTCCTCCCTAAACAGCAAAAGAGACTTTCTGGGAAACCGTCAAACTGCATTTAGTTCGTCGCGTTGTCCGGTAGGTGTACTACACGCTACACCGGACAGTGTGTTAGGTTGCCTATGCGCCGGCTGCAGGCGCCGCAGAGAGAAGATCTCCGTCTTCGCGACGCGCGCCCCTCCACTACCGCATGGCCGACACCTCCCTCCACGCCCCACAAACATTCACACCCTCCACTTCGCGGCTGTGAGTCAGCTCTTGTGTCGAGCACCTCACCTTCAGATATAGGACGAAACTTTAGATTCATGTTGGTCCTTGTTTGTACCTAGTTCAGTATCCCAGTGTCCACCTAATCTTGGTCCGTGCTGGGACCTGGCAGGTTGCCAGGAACTGCGACCGCACGCCCGCCCGCCCCGCGGCGGCTGTCCACGCACCTGTGTTCAGGCCAGTGGCATAGTGACATAAGCGTGGGGGTTGGTGAGGATGGTGGGCTTCTTTCCATTCTCTCCGATCGTTCGATCGCTGAAGTCATTTCGGATGGAAGCTGGAGTGACGGAGTCAGGCCGCTGGAGTCCAAGGCCACCTCCGGCCTGCCTGCCTAATTTCACTTACTTGGCGTTGGCCCGCGCGCCTTAACGACCAAAAACGGGCGCGTTTGACGTAGGCTGCCCGCCCCGGCCGGGTCCTGCTGGGGCTCGTCTCGGCCCCTCGATCACTTTACAATCGAGCGTAATCGAGCACATTCCCCCCGCCGGGCCCGGGATACTCACTCAATCTCGGGAGGGGGCGAGTGGCCGGGAGGCTGGAGGCTCGGCTCGTGGATGGGCTGGAGGCTGGGCTGGAGGCTCGGCTGGAGGCTCGACTCGTGGATGAGCTGGAAGCTGGGCTGGAGGCTCAGCTCGAGGCTCGGCTGGTGGATGGGCTGGAAGCTGGGCTGGAGGCTCAGCTCGAGGCTGGGATGGAGGCTCGGCTGGAGGCTCGTCTGGTGGATGGGTTGGAGGCTGGGCTGGGGGCTGGGCTGGAAGCTCTGCTGGGGGCTCGGCTCGTGGATGAGCTGGAAGCTGGGCTGGAGGCTCAGCTCGAGGCTGGGCTAGAGGCTCGGCTGGAGGCTCGGCTGGAGGCTCGGCTGGTGGATGGGCTAGAAGCTGGGCTGGAGGCTCAGCTCGAGGTTGGGATGGAGGCTCGGCTGGGGGCTCGGCTCGAGGTTCGGCTGGTGGGTGGGCTAGAAGCTGGGCTGGAGGCTCAGCTCGAGGCTGGGATGGAGGCTCGGCTGGTGGATGGGCTGGAAGCTGAGCTGGAGGCTCGGCTCGAGGCTGAGATGGAGGCTCGGCTGGGGGCTCGGCTCGAGGTTCGGCTGGTGGCCTTGTGGCAGTCTGGAGGCTCGCCTGTAGACCTTTGGCTGGAGGCTCGTCTAGAGGCTGGCTGGAGGCCTGTGACTTGGAGGTTGGGCTGGGCTGGAGACCTCTGGTCTGGATGCGACCCGGAGCCACGCCTTCTCGGAGGCTCGCCGAGGCACCGCGCTACGCATCAGGTTTTGAGTTGCGCTGTCAGAGTGGAAATGAGATGCGTGCCGCAAAGCCAATGGAGCCGAGGCGGGAGGCGCGCGCGTAGCGGTGCTGTGTGCGCCGCCCGCATAGCCGCTTACCAAGAGACTGCTGACAACGTTTTTAATTTGAAGTACTGCATCGGAAAACTCTGCGTGAAACGATTTTAATTCAAACCCTTTTTGGTATACTTATACCCTTATCCTTATAACCTTATAAGGGTGACTTGCATTATTCCTATCGGTCTGAAGACCTCTTGCTCCCATATGAAGTCCACTATGATTTATTGGTATTGTCGGGTCACTATAAGGCGTAGCCCCCCCCCCCCTCCTTTCCTCTCGCTCCGCTTGCCACGCGCCACGCGGTCCATCGCACCATTTATAACAGCAGCAGCAGCGCACCCTTCGACAGCTGACGAGGACTTTTCGGGTGGACACGCGGCAGACACCTTCCTGCTCGCGGGGCCTCGACGCCTTGCTGTGGGTGTCGGTCGGTGTCGGACTAGGAAACGAGTCACCCCATGTTGCTCAGTCCAGACCCAAACTTTGGTCGCGAGGTGCGAAGGGGTGCGAGGGGTTGGCCGCAGCGTCAGCGAGGTGGGCGTGGTGGACACGGCCGGGGCCGGGCCGGGTGGCCGGGTGGGTGACGCTGCTCGTCTCTGCGCCTCGACCGGGTCCCGGGGGTCCCGGGTGTTGCTAGGCGTTGCCGCCGCCTCCCGCTGCACACGGACAGTGGTCGCGCGAAATCGGAGGAGCCCGGCATGAGCACGGCTGTGGCCGGCTGTGCCGATCGTGATGCCAGCGCCACGCCTCTCCGCTCCTCATCGCCAGTGGCCGTGCCGCACCAAGGCCAGCTGAAGGATAGAATTAGCGTTATCACATCCAGTCCCGATGGTATGAGCGCCTCGGCATCGATTTGAATAATAAGAGGCGCACTATCACGGCGGCGCCGGGGCGGGGTGGGACGTGTGGCGTGGGTGGGGCGTGGCGGGGGCGGGGGCGTGGCGAGCCTGCACGGCTGCGAGGGTGTGGCGGTGTGGCGCGGCGCAGTCGCGTCACCTCGCTGGAGAGGACTCGACGCGAGCTGGACCCCTTCGCCGACAGGTGAAAGGGGGGTGGGGGTGGGGGCAGGCGTGTAGCTCGCGGGGCTCGCTCTCTGCAGGGCTGTAGAGGACTTCCCCGTGCGTGGCGGGGATGACCAGGACGACGGAGACCTGTTCCGTCCGGCGGTGGCGCCTGACGGCCGCCTGCGCGGCGACATGGATAGCCCGTTTGGTGGAAACGGCCGGGAATTACCGCCGCAGTGCGTCCGCACGGCCGAGCCCCGCGCCGCCCCGCCTGATCACCCATTCCGGGAATACGCGTCGGAATGGGACTCGGTCCCTCCACGCAGCCCCGCGTGCGTCACAGAGGAGGCGACGCAGCCCTGGAGCCCCTGGAGCCCCTGGAGCCCCTGGAGCCCCTGGAGCCGGCCTGGGGCTGCACAGGAGCCCGGAGCAGGAGCCGGACTGGAGCCGGCCTGCAGCCGACTGGAACCGGATAGAACCGGCCTCTGGAGCTGAACTGGAGCAGACGTTGCAGCAGACCTTGGAGCTGACTTTGGAGAAGACCTTGTAGCCGACCTTTGAGCTGACCTTAGACCCGGCCTTGGAGCCGACCTAGGGTAGGGCCGTTGCCGGCCTGGAGCAGGCCCGGACCCGACCTAGGAGCCGACCTGGACCTAGACGTGGCCTGGAGCCCGGCTGTGCGGCTGGAGCTATCACAGGTCCTGCGGGATTCGGGCGCGCGCGTCCACGTGGCTGCAGTGGCTGATCGATGTGTAACCCGTCCGGGCCGGCGTGTCGAGTGGCAGCCCGCTGGCCCGGGCCGGCCCGGCCCCCCGGCTCCACGTGGTGGCCGCGTCCTACCTCTATACTCCTCTGCCGCTCGGCCCGGCCCGCCTCCAGCCTCCAGCGCTACCAATCCAATGTGCGCGTGCGCGCGCGTGGAGTGCGGCCGGGGTGTGTGGGAAATAAAGACCCAAGTGTGTACTTGTGCGCGAGTATTAAAGCCCCCGAAGTATGCGTTATTTATGCAGGACATGGCGAGAACACGGCTATGTACACATTAAATCTCCTGCATACGTAGAGGGTATTCAGTACACAGGGACAGGAACTGCTGGAGTGATGCGTCGCTCCATGCAAGTGATGATTATCAAACATCGCTCCAGATGGGTAACGATCTTGGATCATCGGTCCCTTTGAGCGATGTGCGTCATTCGAACGAATCACTCAAATAGAGCGACAGAAGCAAAGCGTCGCGCTGCCAAGAGACACGAGAGTCGCGGTAATGAATCGCCCTCGGTCGCTCTCCCGAAAGCGACGCGCTTGACTCCTTGAGTTTCCATTGTAAATAATGCATACATGCACACTTGGGTTTCCAGAGTCTTTAGCCCGCGCGGCAGCTTCCGTCGCCCGGAATGGCGAAAGTGTAGAGAGAAATGGAAAAGAGGGTCGGGGGGAGGGG
>NW_026267213.1:914966-925887 GCF_000697945.3 Frankliniella occidentalis | reverse complement strand
CGTAGTATTAAACTTGCAAGTATTCAACTCAATAGCTGTCCTCTTCTAAGTGTGCAACTCCCTCTGTTGAACACTTCCTTAGATTGGACACTTTCTGTGTGGGAAGTATTCAACAGCAAGAGTTGCACTCTTACAAGTGCACAACTACCGAGTTAGAAACACTTTCAAGTGTAATACTACGCAGTTGAGCGCTTGCAAGCATTCAGCTAGCAGTTGCACACGCACTAGTGTTAAGCAGTTGAACACTTAGTTTATCAGTGTATGCTAGAGGGGTAACAATTTCAAAGTTTAAAGTAAACTCACGGCTATGCCAAAATTTTACAACACCTCATGCCACGACAGTCGACGACAGTGTACATTTTGATGCAAAACTTAATGCGTAGTCAGTGGGGTGTATATCGTCGTGTAGTGTACACCACGACGGGTCTTAGCAACGGCGATCGTTCTGTTCGCCATATGCGCAATCAATACTCGGGCCTTCTGGACTTTAAAAATAAAATATAAGAGTCTTGGGTGCAAATTGACCATGTTATGGAGTTCCCTACCCCTAGGGGCGTTTCTCGCGGGGGATGCGGTTTTCTTCCCAAAGAACAGGCTTAAGCCAAAATAACGTCAAAAAAACCTTCTTAATCAAAACATAGTCCTCCCTGGTGTTGACTTACACGTCAGAATGACGTCCCAGGCCCTTTTTGACCCCATATCGACCAAGTGTTCCCACTGGCTCCGTACTTAGTTTCGTAAACTCAAATGACCCAGCAGCCCGTTCAGGGTTCATCTTTGCAAACCATAATAGACCCCCGGCCGACAACTTGGCAACCGGATTATCTACTTGAGATAAATCGTATTTATAGTAGTCTGTCAGCGAAATGACTCATAACGAACCGAGTTCGTGATGAATTAATTCTGCACAAGTACTGTTCTTACTGTCTTGGAAACACGCCCGGATTATGTCTTTAAACCTAAATCAAACATAAGATTTGCACTGTTGCCAAGGTCTCTTCATTGGATTGGACCAAAAATTTGCCCAATTTCGGAAGTGCCCGCCGCTCGCCCGGTTCAGACAACGAAATTTGTTCTACCAGTAGAGTTGGATGATGCTATAGACAGCGCGGCCTCAGGACCCTTCCGCTGACACGGGGATCGAGGCGAAGTCGACAACCCGGAGAGCAGAGCGCAGCGCCGCCGCGTCCTTCTTCCGCGACATGACAGGTGCGCTGCGCCGGGCTGCGCCACGATATTGAGGAACTGTCATGGCGCGTGGCGCATAGCGCGCGCCAGCCCGTCACGCGTCCCGGCAGGGGCTCGGCCAATCATTAGATCCAACGAAAAGCTGCGACCCAACGACATGAGGCGCGGCACTACACTACTGGTGAAACAACTAGTGTGCATGATTTGCACACCAAAGTATGTGCAAGTTGTGATTTTGCACATTGCATAGTGCTTAACTCAATAAGTTGCACACACTTGCGTGGTGTGCGAATTCTAAACGTTTCGTAAACGTTCAAATTCTGCATACTTGGACACGCACCGTTCTGTCAGTAGGAACCATGCGGTGTGCAGCCTCTATACTTTTCGGAAGTGTCGAAAATTGAAACATCGATTGACGCATAACATAGTTAGACACCACAATGTGTCTAGAAAATGCTCACTTGAACTTTAACATCAATTGAAGTGCAAAATTAAACACTTGTTTTACCAGTGTAAAGTCACCTTGTGAGTCGACGAGTCAACTAACTGAACGACTCGCCTCGCGGATACGCCCCTGTACACAGGGTTCTTGGCGAACTTGGTCGTTTGGTGGTCATTTGTTTCCTTTTCGACCGACTGGTCTACAGGGTTCTTTACAAGGTGGTCCTTTAGGACTCTAGGGGTTGGGAAGCCAGCAGACCTAGGTAGGGGCAGATCCGGACCGGTCTGCGTGACCTTTTAATCTGTTGTTTTCCCGAATGTGGCGTAAGGCAGATTTCGCTCTCGCTTTTCTCGTTTTTCGGAAGCTCTCGTCCCAGACCGACGCGTCAGTCTCATCACGTCAGTCAGTCTCCTCGGTGCAGGTGCACGCACGGCCGGGCGCTAGGAGCTGTGCGGCCGTGCGGGGGGCGGGCCGGGCCGAGGGCAGCGGGACCAGTGCGTCACCGTCAGTGCGCCAGCCCACGTCAGCTCGTCTCTGCAGAGCAACCCGGCCTTTCCACGCTGCACACAGACGCACTCGCATGGGATGGGACGTCCCTGTACTTTATTGTGCCGAGGTGTGGCATCTAGGAGCACCACCAGAAATGCAATACCGCAATACAAACGGGAAAGCGCAGGAAAGGGGCAGTCCGCGCTCTCCCGGAGGTCCCCACAAAGGCAAAGGGGCTTCGACTCCTCGGCTCGGGTGTAAACAACGACAACAGCAATGGTGGAAAAGCGTCACGATCACGATCTACTGGACCATCTTTTAAGTCGGTACCTGTCCATGACTCGTCCTCGTTTCATATTTAAGCCTCTATTGAAGCGCCTGTCGCCGTTCTGACAGCCGCTTGAGAGCGACTTAAACCGACCGTTCCGACCGGATTTGACGCGTCAGTAAGCGACATGGAGGCTCACCAGTTTTCTCCTACCTGGTCCGCAAGGTCTATTAAAAATGTACTTGAGTTGGTTTTTTTGTTTTTTTTTTGTTTTGTTTTTCTTTAAAGAGAAAATTTCTTTCATATTGCTCTCAGTGTTACAATATTCTGTCAGGACAGCACGGCGCTCTTCTCCGCTCCCCTAGCGCGGGCAGAAGCATAGCCTCCAAGGTCCCTCTCGCTTTCAGGCGTGGCTGCAGTGCGCTGCGGCAGGTGGCAGGGCGTCAGGTGGAGGCGTCGCCTCCACGCCCGCCTGCAGGGTAGGCAGCCCGGTCGCACCGATGCGCTGCGGCCCGCAGGCTGCATACCTGCTCGGCGCCCGCCAGACCCCGCTGTCTGAGCGGGCACATGCGGGATGCGGGTCTCTTGCATCGCTTGCACCCCCGTCCTTTCCGTCCTGCTTATGGCCTCTTCGATTGTTGTGCCGACTACTGTTGCGTCGAGGGGTGCACTTGATCGCAAAGCAGCACGTTCGGGATCATCCGCACTACGAAAATTCGAGAAAGAATCCGCGGTCTGCAGCCGATTTGTTTTGCGTGTAGGACTATTGTCTCTCTGTGAAAATTAATTGGTCTGTCGCAAATTTACTGCACCGATAATCGCAAAATAACAACGTTGTTTGCAAACCGTGCACACTACCAAAAATGTTGTGAATTAACAAAGAAAAATTTCCCAGTGTATTCAATTACTACATGTCTGAAAATGAATCATGAGACAGAATGACAGCTCAGAAAAATATTTACTTTGCGAAATGATGTGCGAAAAGCGAAACTTATTAGCCCAGCCAGACTAAAAGTTCGGGTTGTGGAACTTTTTAAAAAATGTAACCGACAACAATTAAATTGACGAGTACCCGCATTCACTTCCCTCTGAGAGCGGCCCGCTCCATATCGGCCGAAAACGCTCGGTCATTGGGAGCTCTCCTCTCTGTCCCGGCCGGGGCGGCACTCTATGCGGCGGCGAGTCGTATCTCGAAGCAAAGCCGACCAACACTCCAAGTGCTCAATTATGTTATGGCAGGGAATCTTGAAGAAAGTGGCGGACACACCACGTCCGAACACTTTCAATTATTGTGCCGCCACAGTAAAACCCTAATTCGACAGTACACATCCCTATAGCCAGGTCTGAGGTGTTCTCTATACGAAACCACGATTAGAATGCCATTTCCAGGACGAAAAGAAAAACAAAGGGTTGGCTGAACAGTTTTTAAATATTCGAAGTACGATACATGGGCGATCAGTCGGAGCGCCTGGTGGGTAGGCAAGAATCCGCCACGCGGTTGGGTTGGTGGCCTACCCTGCGCTCATCAGGCGCTGAATGCCGCGGGTTGTGGTCGAGAGGGGGAGAGAGGCGGGAGACATTTAGTGCAACCATTTCAATTTGTAAAATGTTTAGAACCATTCACGCCACGATCCATCTTCTTCATATAAGCAGGCGCTTGGGCGCCACTTGTCCTCGCTAATAACTCCTTCCGCTCACTGCATTAATAAATGACTCTATTAAATCACCGCCTCCGCCGGGTATCGGCGCGGCGTGGCGCGGCTTCGCCTGGGCGGGGCGAGCCGGCTTATCTCATTGTATCGGGGCTCGCGGCCCGCTCGCGGCGCTGGCGGCAAGGTCCCGCGGGCGCGGGTAGGAAGGCGGCAGGAACTTCCCTCCCCGCCCTTCCCTGCCCTCCAGTCGAGACTTATTGAACGGAGGCAAACGTCCATAACACGTCCAGGATGTGTGGAACGCGCAGCCTCGATAGCCGGTAAGCGCCTCGGTGGTGGTGGTAAGCGTGCTCGGAACACAATCCAGGACACGACCGTCTGCAGGCCAAAGGGGGGGAGGAGGGAGGCGCAGCGAGAGTGAGAGCCTTAAGTACACGGCAGTGTGTGCCCCGAAAGAACCAAAACGAACCCCTCAAGGGTGCCACGCCACGTGCGCGCCACGTGCGGAATGTGGGATTGTGCGAGCCTGTCACGGGTGTGCGTGGGTGTGACAGAAGACGTACGACGGTACACATCACAATGAGGTATTTTCCGAATTAGAAGAACAAGAGGAATATCGTCTGCTCCCGGACCATTACGAAGCCTCGACCAATCAGGCAGCAGGCACGGCCTTTCTGGAGCCGGCCACGAGAGAGGCCGAGAGAGGCTCTCTCTGATTGGTCAAGACTTTGCGATGGTCCGGCAGCAGACGATATTCCTCTTGTTCTAATTCGGAAAATACCACATTCATTTTCTGAATTTTCGCATCTCTCTCTTTTAATTTTTCTGTGTTTGTCTGCCGGCGGTTGAAGAGCCTCTGTTGGCTTCAAGCTTCAAGCGTGAATGCTGGACGCCCTGAGCTTGTCCCTCTCGGCTGGCACCCGCTGGCGCCCGCTGGCACCCGGGGCGCCGCGCTGCGTACTACCGCCTTGCCGCGTGCAGCGGTAGGACGCCGATGGGCGCCGCAGGCGGCATTGGCCACCCGGGAGCCAAAATAGTGACTTGCTTCTAGTATTGCCGTGTCGTAGCGCGCCACACACAAAACCTCAGGGACTGGCACCACGATGTATGTTTCGGAAAACGTGCCGACTGCAAGCAAAGGGGTTGATTGTGTTGACATGTTAAGAAACAAAACAATCGAGGACGCGTTCTTGACCAATTTTGTATTCTCCTTGAGCCACTACAAGGGCGCAGTGGGGGAGCACGTTGGGAATACATTGGTAGATTGCCAAAAACACTCGCGCAGCGGAACGTGTTGTTTACATCCGCGGGTGTGCCGGCGCCGGTGGCGTATGAAGATCCGGACTCAAAGTCTGTCGACGATCTCCAGCCGAGAGTCCAGGTGGAGGGGAGGGGCCAGATAGCGACTGTGCGACCGAAGAGGCTCGCTCCCAGCCCCCTCCCCAGCAGTGGGGACTGGATGCGGAGCAACTTTAGCCTGCTGTTTGTGCTGGAGGGAGTTCACGGGTGGTCGTGCGTGCAACACCCCCCCCCCCTCCCCTCTTCCCTAAACGCCCCCAACGCCCCGGGAGTCGCCCGCTGGACTTCCCCGCGCGGTGACAGTCAACAGTCAACGTTAACGCAATCGGGAACATTTCTCATCTCCCAACCTTCCAAACCCTCTCTGGCCGAGACCCGCGGAAAAGCCTTGGATACCAGAGTGAACCACGGCCGAAGCCGTGGTCCGGCCGCCCGGGCCGTGCGAGGGTGTACCACGGCCTGCTAGACGCGGGCGCCAGGAGCCACCTCGGGCGACACCTCGGGCGCCACCGCGCTCGCCGGCTCGCGATTGGCCGGAGCCTGGAGTGGCCTGGCGCCTCCGACTCTGACTGGATGGAGCGGCCGGAGAGGCGGACCAACCGCGATAGCGGCAGCCGCCACTCTCGAGGCTTCCATCTCGAGCCCAGCGGCGCCCAGAGGTCACGTCAAGGCTGTCCTATGCTGCCTATGGTGCGGGCGGCGGGTGGCGCGGCGGCCTCCACCCCGCGGGGGGCGGGGGCAGGGGCGGGGGGCGCGGAGGGGTTTGCGGCTGGTCAGTGAGGGCCGAGCCGAGCCGGACTGCCGGGGTGGGCGCCGGGCCGGGCCGGAGCGGCCGGACAAGTCTGAGCGGGACCTCAAAACAGACGGCGCACTCTCTCCCCGTCGCAGTCAGTCTCTCCCCGCCCAGGGCACACGCTCGCTCGCCAGAGCCGCCACGCCGGAGCTCGCTCTTGGATCAGGACACGCGAGCGCGCGCCGCTTGAACCTCCCCGCCCGAGACCAGTAGAGAAGTGCAGCAAGGATGGCAGTGCAGCTTCAGCAGCAGGCCGCGACTTCGCCGTACACCTTCCCGGACATCCGCAGCAGCCTCCCCGACATCCCCGTAGTGAGTAGAGTAGAGGGTTGTGCCCGGGCCAGAGATGGTGCCAGAGGGGGGAACGAGGATCGGATTGTCACCCGTCTCGTATTTGGGAGGTGACTCGCCGTGCTTATTTTGACTCCTTTAGGCTGCACTCTCCGGCCTGTCTTTGGATAGCTTTCTTTTGTGAGTTGGTTCACCGAAATGAAAAGGGCCAAAAACCAACTCGCTTTAATTGTATCCCCAGCGACGAGTCATTTGAAATATTTAAGACAGCAAAATGGAAGACCTTTCGTTATAAAATACAGCATTAAGGATGTACACACTGATAAATAAAATGTGCAACTGACGTGCACATGCAAGTACCCAACACTACGTTGCACACTCATAAGTGTTCATAAGTGGCTAGATGTTTTAATACTAAAAAGTGTTTAACAGTAGCTAGTTGAGAGCGTTGAACTTCAGGGTTGGCCCTGGTTAGCTTTGGACCCTGTAAAGTGTTCAAATTTACTGTTGAGCCCTTTTAGGAATTCAAATTTTCAGTCCAACACCTAAGAGTGTGCACCACAGAGTTGAACACTACCACGTGCATTGCATGCCAGTCGCACACTTTCGTTTTCAGTGCGTTTGCCGTGGCGTGGCGCCAGGGGGAGAGTAGGCAAACCCGCGACAGGGGGGCGTCGGCGTTGACACACCCAGTATAGGCATTTGTGCCGCCGTACTTACTGTCGCCGATAAAAACGATACATGATTTCTGATTTTGAGCACACCACATTAACATACTTGTTTTCGGAAAACATTTTTGTCGGCGTGCATCATATGAGTTCATTGCCCTTCGCGATATTCCAAGAATTCGCCATCGCCGGGGCCCCGGCGCGTACATGTGTGCGTGTCGCTGGCGGGGCTCGATGTCCTCGCGCGCATTAAGCCCTGTAATGGGGGATTCATGTTGTGTGTGCTCGGTGCGCCGGCCACGCCGCTGACGCAAGTGTGTGGACGCAGGCCGCCCTTCTCCCCGCCCTCCCTCCCGCCGCTCCCGCCCCGAGAAAGGCCGAGGGGGCCCGTTGGGCCACTCTGGCAGCGGCCGAGCTGCTGGCTGGTCGCTGGCCGCTCTGCGTCACCTTGTTTTGCAACTCCTGGAGAGTCCCGCTGCTGCCGAGTCGCGCGAAGGCGTGGTGTGGCGTGGCGTAGCGTGGCGGGCACTTCAGCCCAAAACATCCCTCCGGTGGGAATCCCTCGCCGGATTGGTCACCCATGGCGCGTGCCTGTTTACATTCGCGTCTATGATGATCGGGTGAGTTGGCGAGGGGCGAGGCCCATTCCTTGCGACCCATTCCTTGAACCGGCACCAGCCAAACTATAATCTCCATCCGCAAAAAAACAAGCAGCAATCCGCCAGACGCCCGCCCCGGGTGTCAGGGACCGTAAGCGATTCGCGTGCTGTCTGGCGTCGGCGTCGCGGCCGGCAGACCGTGCTCCTCGGGCACTGTACTCGAGGGGTACACCTCACCCACACACACTCGTTGGACGTAATGAACGTGCACGATATGGGCAAATCACCCTGAAAATAGGCGTCATTTGAAAATTAATTGGAGCAGCAGATAATAATTATTGGAGGAAGCGATAATGTACCCTCAACTCCACGGCAATCGGGGTGTCCTGCCGATGTCACGCGGATGTCCTCCTGGTGCCCTGCGGGTTCTGTGCTGCGGGTGTCCCGCGGGTGTCCTGCTTGTCCGGCCGGGCAGGAGCACCACGACGCATGCGCTGCATGTTCGATTGCTGCGCGTCCTCCGGTTCGATCGCTCGCCCCCGCGGTGCCCTGCGGTGCCCTGCGGCCGGTGGCGGCCGGTGGCTAATGCTAATGGGAGGCCGCGGGGCCCGAGGCCGGGCCGGACAGCGCGCGGCCCCAGTGACCCCCGGGGGCAGGGAGGGCACCAGTAGTGCCGCGACGTGCTGCACCGTGCAGGCGAGGATGAGCTGGCCCAGCGGCCAACACCGCCAGGTACTTACGGGGTGGGGCCGCGCGTCTTGGGCGCACCCAAAGTGTGTGGATATCACGTGTGAAAACAAGTCAGCATAGCCCCCCTCCTCCCCCCACCACCAAAATGGTGGTTTTCTTCACTTTATTGAGTGCATTGATGGCGCTGTGTAAATAGCATATTCCACACAAAAAACAAGCTGAATGCCCCGAAGAAAATGAAATACACTCAAAGAAATGTAGTAGTAGTATCTAGGAACACGCCTTTTTTGGGGTGCATGTTAAACGCCGTTGCACTTGTTTGGGTGCGCGGGCGGTTGGCGGCGGGGTACGCAGACGCGTGCCGCACAGTTTAGCCACAAGAACAACGCGCGCCGTGTGAAACTCCCACCAGGCGTCCGGCGCTCGGCGTGACAAAACAATCGCACTCGTCTGGACGTGTGTAATGTATGAGAAGCGCGGCACCCAAAACAAACCGTATCACGCGAGTTTGACCGTCTTTCAACGAGCAAAGCGGCTTAAAGGTGTCAAACGGCCCCTGACCTCGGCGATCCGCGAGCGTCTCCAAGAGGGCCACTTATCCAGTGGGCTGGGCTCCTCCAAGGTGCCCCCGACCCCCGGCGCGGTGTCACGATTTAGGTCAGGCGAAAATTCCTGCGTCCAGAAAAACGATGAGCTACAGCGACCATGGTTAATTCAGGGAGCACCAGAAAATATGGTTGATGCAACATTATCGTGGTTGTGAGAGCCAAAAATATGGTTTCCATCACGTTGTCATTGTTGTCTGAACTGAACCATATTATTTTATGGTGCCCCCTAAGCCAACCGTACGATGGTTTGCCTACCTACACACGTCAGCAGGAGCTCCTGCCCGACTCGCATGCTGGCATCGCGCTGGCTCCGCCGACGATGGCGCCTGCAGCGCGTTGGGTAGGCCAGCCCGCCGGGCAGCCGCGTGGAGCCGGCGGCCCATCCTGAGCGCCCGAGTGCAGGCAGGCAGGAGCGGAGCGGGGCAGGGGCGAGGGGCGAATCACTTCAAAAATATGGCCGGAAATGGCTGCACTCAAAATCTGACCAGGTGACTGGAAAATGATTGGAAAATGACTGATCGTGACCAGAGAAGTGACTGGACTTTACTCTGATAATGACTATGGAGCCAATTGAATTTGAATTAGCTTGAATTAGGTTGAATTGAATTTGAATTGGACTGAATTGGTTTGAATTATTGCGATTTTATGTTACTGAATTAGCGTGAATTGTCTTGAATTGGCTTGAATTGACTTGAATTAAATATAAATTGTCTTGAATTGGACTGAATTAGTAGAATTAGTTTTGAATTCGTTTGAAATAGATTGAATTGGTCCGAATTAGTTTGAATTGGTTAGAATTAGGGGTGTACACTTGGCAGCGGAGTTATCCACCCCTTATGGAGCCTCTGGATGTGCTTTTCTTACGAATTTTTCGACTGACTGGTGACTGGAAAACGAAACTGAAAAAGTGATTAGTCTGGGCCCCGCTGGTCGAAGTGACGTTCCCTCCGGGCAGTGGCCGCGCGTGCGTGTGACGTGCCGCGGCGGGTCGGGCCGACCTGATACAAGATCATTCGTCACTCTCTCGATCGGCTGGGATCGGCTGCAGACGACAAGCGCGGCGAAACTGAGGCGCGCGCTTGAGGGGAAGGGGGGGGGGGGCGACCCCACTGCGAGGTGTGGCGGGCGGGCTGGAGCGCAGCTTCTCAAGTGACCCTGTTAGTGCTGTTAGTCCCCCGTTGGCTTCTTTCACCTGGAACCTTCCACGCGTGAAATAGGATAGGTCGCCCTCGTACAGAGACAGAGCCACGGCGTGAAGTTCTGACCGCCCGATTGAGACGAAATAAAGGGGGAAATTAAACGTTCGGTAATTTGTTCACGCTTTGTTCTTTATTGTTCAGTAATAATTTTCGCTTGTCCTAATAAAGGAACATTCTGGTTCAAAATACGACCGAGAAGGGCTAGTTATAGTTATTAGCCCAATCGCACATCGGATGCGCCTGTGTTTGAGCCACGGGGCTCAACCCAGGCAACAGGCTTGTGGAGTTTATGTATATGAATCGAATCGTGGCAAAAACGAAGCAACTAACCATCCTTTAATAAAACGACAGAAAAGTATTTGGTGCACTTAAATTATCTTCTTTATCTGCTTCCATCCGATACGTTTACGACTTTGGGGTTCCATTACGAGTCACCGCGGAGCCGGGGAGGTAATTAATTACGCACGCGAGCTCCTCGCCTCGCCGCGCCGCGCCTCGCGAGCGGAACGAGCGCTGGCCATAGTGCACCTATTTAAGTTGGTTTTGTCGCCCCGACCGACCTTGTGCCTACTGGAAATAGAATATATGTCTTCGGCAGTTTTCTCGGCGCACACCGACCGCGAGTCGCTTTGTGTTCGGCGTTCGCGTCGTCGGCACGTGGTCGATAATGACGCCATTCGCCATTCATCACCTCATTACCTGATGTAATCCGGCCTCACGCTCGGGACGGATACT
>NW_026267213.1:910572-914542 GCF_000697945.3 Frankliniella occidentalis | reverse complement strand
GGGGGGGGGAGGGTCGTAAGACAACTGACACCCAAACCTAGGAATCTTTGCACAATCGTAGGGCTTCAACTTATGAGCGAGAATTAGAATTGGTGTATGCATTGAAGTAACGTGGAGAGATGCACGCAGCGCCCACCCCCACCTGCTGTTACAATGCTGTTAAACGTTCCAACTGTTTCTTCTCTTCCAGGCGGAGGCAACTGATAAGCGGACCTATGAGATCGTGCGGTTGGGCGGCAAGGACAGGCCGATGGTCACTGCGTTCCTCCGAAAGTTCTTCTACCATGACGAGCCCCTGAACGTCGCGGTGAGCATCTCTCAAAGGAAATGTGCCCCGCGCCCTAATAGTGCAATAAGTACTGACCGCAGGCGCGCTCTGCTCCAAACAGATCGGCATGCAGCCCGGCCAAAGCAGCCCCGCCCTCGAAGACTTCTCCCTCAGCACCCTGCACGAGGGCATCTCGGTCGGGGCCATCGCCTCCGACGGCACCCTGGTGGGCGTGTGCGTCAACGGCACCCTGAGCCGCGAGGAGGACGAGGAAGGCCGCCGAGAGTGGCTGAAGGAGGCCGACGACGTCCCGGAAGATGTGACCACCCTAAAGAGACCCGAAGAACAGTTCAACCAGGTCAGGAGACTTCTGATGAGGACTTCTGCTCAAGGGAACGTCTTCGCCCAGGTGCCCGCTGACGTGGACAAAATATTCGACATCTTTATCCTCTCCGTGGATGGTTCTTGGAGGGGGAAGGGCATCGCCAAGAAGCTCCTCGACCAAAGCAGGTGGGTGCAGTTTGAAGATCAGTTATTCTGCTGTTATTGTTATATCCATAAAACGGAATGAAGCTTACCTTACGTAGTTAATCTCTTTACGAATCGAAGTTTAAATGTGTGTTTTCTACAGGGAAATCGCCCAGTCTGAACAGCACCGCCTGATGCGGGTCATCTGCACGTCCTACGTGTCCGCTCTGATCGTCTCCCGGTTGGGGTACCGCTGCATTGACCGGTTAGACTACAACGACGTCGTCGACAGGAAAGGGCAGCGCATATTCCCTACGCCGCCGCCGCACGACGCCGCCAAGACATACGTCCTCGACCTCTGAGCTGTCTTGTCGTCAGCATTCTTTGCCAAAAATGTCTTGAACTTGTGAGCGGGTTCACCCTCCGGGTCTCTATAGGTCTATGACACTCACGCACGCTAAGTACAAACATAATGGCGCCAAACAGTCTCTGGCTGGCGCCATACCCCGCGCCAGTCCATGCCTTCTCCACGAGCGGACCAGACTGCGACGACCCTCTGCAGTTCGGCATGGGGTATAGCCGTTCCGAACTCGTGTCAAGAACCTTTCCTATCTGTTTGCGCGCGTGGGCTTCGACAAGAAAGGGTCTCAATCTCTTCATTGCTGGATCTTTGATCCCCTTGGCCAGACCTGTGAAAACTAGGTAGGTCACGGAAATACGATTTGGAAAACAAGCCCACGCCCGGACAGCAGGCAGTGTTTGGAGTCTTGAAGCGGGACGGCCGGCCAGACGGGGCTCACCTGGGAGGCGTAAGTTAGCAAGGTCCTGGGGTCGAGGGAGAGGAAAGAGGACAGACAGATCAGATAGCTTCTCGCTACCTGTTAGCCCATGAGACACGCTGTACACATGTGTGTCATCGTTAGTGTTAATTTTTAAGTGTTGTTGACCGCAAGGTGTTCTTTGTACATAATGGTTGTGATTTAAATTAAATGTAATTGTTGAAACTGGGTCCTTCCTTTTATTCGGGTATCATAGCTGGTTGCTGACTAACCCCGCGCCTCACCCCGCGCACTTTAGTAGGCATACTGTGCCGCATTTCTACGTGCGGTTGGGTTGCCCACTCGCTCGGACCGTAAAGGCACCCTCCCAACGAGAACATGACATCAAAATATCGTCAAAAGAGGGTCATTGACGGTCATTTTGACGTCTAAGTCCATATCCAGAAAGACTATGCTTTGACGAAAACGGTCAAAATGACATCACTTTGACGTTATTTTGACTTCAAGTGTTCTCCTTGGGCTGGACCGGTGGTGGGCAAGCCCGCCCGCACTCATGCGTACGGTACGGTACCGTACAACTACAGGAGTGCGCGTGGGTAATGCTATTTATTTCTTCTCGTCTTGTTAGTACCGAGTGAATCAGACAGAGCGGACGATGGTGTATCACGGGATTGCATACCCTCTTGGGTCGCACAGCCCATGGCCCTTTTTCGGGTAGGAGGGAGTACACAAACCAGACAAACGCGCTACACTTCAGCGCCCGCCTCCAGTATACACGGTTACACAGAGGGCTGTCAAGTGAAGCAGACGATTTGACGTACTTACCGGGTGTCCGGGAGCATACGCGGCAGCTCGATGGGTTGCCTACGCACTGGCGTGCAGGTGCGGAGAGCGACCGGGGGGAGGGGGGGGGGCAGCCGATTGCCTCCCGCCACCTTCACCGCTCGCCCTATCTGCGCCTGCACGCCAGTGCGTAGGCAACCCATCGAGCTGCCGCGTATGCTCCCGGACACCCGGTACGAACACCGTTTAAGGGCGCCGCCCTCCCCCCTTTCCGCACCTTGCCCTCAAACGACTATTCGTACAAACGCACGTAAAATCGGCTGCTTCACAGCTTTGTCAGAGCAGCCGACCCGACAGAGCCCGTGTGTTGACTAAACAACAATGATTCTCGCAGCCTTGCGAAAAGTAAACAAACCTTACTCCCTCCCCCTCCCCTCCCTTTTCCCGCGACACGACCACGTCCTACCTAACCGAGCGCCGACTGGACTGAACAAACTCTTGTAAGTTTTTTTGGAAGCATCTTGTATTAATACAAATCGATCTTTTTGATAAAAATGTTCGCTAAAATCGGCTCTCACATGCGGCTACGTCCCTGTGAGAAACCATTGACGTAAATGTTGATTTGACAGTGAATATCAATTTGTGTGTTGGAACATAATTTACGCATAGAAATGCGGTCTTATGAGAGAAAGATAGGATCGGAATATACATCATCGCTTTCCTCCGACGGGAAAGCAAATCATGGTTTCAGGGATCCTCACCCAACTTGTGGTGTTGTGGTTCATGCATTAATCACGATACATCGCATGGTTTGCGATACCGTGTGTTTTGGTCGTAATTTTTACCAAATAAAAAAAAACATGCATTAAACGAGAAAATCGTGGTCTACCAAGTATATTCCGCAAAATGCATCTGTTAATGTGTTAATAAATGTGTTAAACTGTTGACTTGTTATCTGTTGAACTCATTCAGTTCATACGGGCAGAAGCCTAAGTTACGATTCGAATGTCAATTCGATACCTGAGCCACCTGTATTTACTTATTGCACTCCAAATCCGGAGATGGCTTTTTTGTGTGGGTGTGTGTTGATATGCAATCCAGCTGCGTGCGAGGCGATAGACGAAGACTGAGTAGAGCGCATTTCGATCCTAGATCCGTTAAGCTGGAGTAAACAATAATGACCCGAACGAGCTCTGAACCGGCGGACCCGTGTCGGGAAGACTGTTAATCTACGACAGGCCAGACGACAAGAAGAAACGCCCGAAGTGACATTGGCGACACGGCGGTCCACGCCGCTCTGAGCAAACGCGGCCCGCGCGGTCACATCCGCCCTCATCGCGCACCGCGCCCGACCGGGAGGGGAAGTCCTTAAACAGGATGGGGCCGAGTCCTCTGCCTGGCACGAGGAGGCACGAGAGCCGACTGGTCCACTCGCTTCGTGCCGTCCCGAAGGCACTGTAGGCTTATAGTTGCAAGCAATTGGGCGATCAGCTGCACTAGCTGCACTACACTGTAGCCTACTGCAGCTGCACTGTCCAGCACTTTCCCCCGCAGTCCCCCCTGTGACCGCGTCATCATGACCAGTCCCTCCCCTCCCCTCCGCTAGGTCTTCAGCCGCTTGAAAACCCTGCTGCGATGGGGGCAAAAGAAGCGGGGCGGGGGCGCGGGCGCG